>NW_017674269.1:7073-103094 GCF_001879085.1 Nicotiana attenuata | reverse complement strand
AGTCAAGAGCATCTACGAATCACAGTACAGTCTGCTAAAGTCATAAACTACTACAAGTGTTTGTAGGAAACAGAAATGATAGAAGAGTAGAGACACGGGGCTGCGGACGCCAACAACTACCTTGTAATGTCCGAAAAAGCCCGCCTGGAACTAGAGGAAATCAACACTCCGGAGCGGAACCAGCTACGCCTGAATCTGCACACAGGGTGCAGGGAGTAAAGTGAGTACTCCAACTCAGTGAGTAATGAATATAAATAATGACTGAAAGCAAGAAAACACATAAAGCATATAGCAGTCTATAATGAAGCAGTAAAATAATTTATAATCAGGAAAACCAGTAAGAATCAGGAAAATGCTCTTTAAACCAGTAAACAAGTAATTGACAAATAATTATAATAAAGTAAACAAATAAAAGTTCGCCCCTTAGGCACAGTAACACCACAACCGCCCATCGGGCAACATCTCACAACAGTAACAGCCCCTTGGGCTCAATCTCACATCACAATGGGTACCCGCGCTCACTGGGGGTGTGCAGACTCCTGGAGGGGCTCTTACGGCCCAAGCGCAATAACAAGCCATCTCGTGGCATCAAATCTAGGCCCTCGCCCTCATATCAATCAAGCCACCTCGTGGTGTATATATCTCAGGCTCTCGGCCTCTAATCAGTATCAGTATCTCCTCACAATATAGGCCCTCGGCCTTACTCAGTCAAAATCATCACAAGCCCCTCGGGCAATAGTAAAACAATGTTTCTCAGCCCAAACATCATTTAAATCTCAAAATCTTGAGTAAAAAATGGCTGAGTAGTAAAACAGTGGAATTTAATATGACTGAGTTCAAATAATAAGTCAAAACAGTGAGGAAATATCAAATAAAAACCCCGAAAGGGTTCAAATAGTTGGCATGAAGCCAAATATGGCAATCGGCCCAATAAACAATGATAACAAATAGTTTTAAATCAAATACGCGGTAAAATCATCAATCGGGACGGACCAAGTCCAAACCCCTAATAGTACACGACTCCACGCTCGTCATCGAGCGTGTGCCTCACCTCAATATAGTACTACGATGCACAATCCGGGGTTTCAAACCCTCAGAACATCATTTACAAGCATTACTCACCTCGAACCGGCTAAATCCCTAGCTCGCGACGCCTTTGCCCTTCGAATTGGCCTCCACGTGCGTCGAGTCTATCCAAAATCATAACGAATACGTCACAATATGCTAAGGGAACAAGACCCAAGCGAAAACAATCGAAAAATACTAAAAATCCCAAAATTAGCAAAACCCGAGCCCCGGGCCCACTTCTCGAAACTCAGAAATTTTCACATCACTAGATTCCTCGTCTTCTCACGAGTTCATACATACCAAGAACACAAAAATCGGAGTCCAAATGACGCCTCAAATCCCCCATTAAAGGCCTCTTAAACTCAAGCCCTAAACCTCCATTTTTAGCCCTTTAATCCTCCTAATTACAGCCTTAATTCATGAAATTCTACCATAGAAATGTGTTTTAAGTCCAAAATCCTTACCTCAACGAAGTCTCTTTGATTTCTCTCCTCAAAATCGCCCAAAGCTCCCAATTCCGAGTTCAAAAATGGTTAAACCCTTCAAAAATCGCGAAGTATGAAATATATACCTTCTGCCCAGGCCTCTCCGCATCTGCGGTCCAAAATCCGCTTCTGCGGTGCCGCATATGCGGTTGATCCATCCATTTCTACGGAAAATCATTAAACCAGCCCAAATCGCATCTGCGTCCTTTTGTCGCATCTGCGACTCCGCAGGTGCGGTTCCCGTACCGCATTTGGGGTTCCTGACCCCAACTCCTAAAACCGCATCTAAGCCTTCACTTCCACACGTGCGACACCGCACCTGCGGTCCCCAAACCGCAGGTGCGAAAACACCAGAAACAGCAATATCAGCTACTGCAACAATTCACTAATCTCTCCGTTAACCATCCGAATTCACCCCGAGGCCTCCGGAACCTCAACCAAAAGCACAAACATAACCCAACACCTTATTCAAACATGTTCCAATCATCAAAACACTTCAAACAACATCAAATCTACCAAATCACATCGAATTCAAGCCTAAGTTTCTAAAATCTTCCGAAATACGCTTTCGATCAAAAACCCAACCAAACCTCGTCCGAATGACCTGAAATTATGCACACACATCCTAAATCACATGACGAAGCTACTACAACTCTTGGAATTCCATTCCGACCCTTATATCAAAATCTAGCCTACCCACCGGAAATCGTCAAAATATCAACTTCGCCAATTCAAGCCTAAATTTACTCCGGACGTCCAAAACCCATTCCGATCACACTCCTAAGTCACAAATCACCTCCCGAAGCTAACCGAACCATCGGAACTCACATGCGAGCCCTCTAACACAAAGTCAACATCCGGTTGACTTTTCCAACTTAAGCCTTCTTAAAAGAGACTAAGTGTCTCCAACTTCACCAAAACCAATCCGGATTCAATCCAACCAACCCGATACCTCAAAACATAGATGAACAAAGCAAACAGTAGCAGAAATGGGGGAAACGGATCGGTAACTCATGAGACGACCAGCCGGGTCGTCACATCCTCCCCAACTTAAATAAACGTTCGTCCTCGAACGAGTCAAAAAAACATACCTGAAGCCTCAAACAGGTGAGGATATCTGCTCCGCATCTCCCACTCGGTCTCCCAGGTGGCCTCCTCCATGGGCCGACCTCTCCACTGCACCTTCACCGAAGCTATCTCTTTTGATCTGAACTTCCGAACCTAACGCTCCAGAATAGCTACTGGCTCCACATCATAAGTCAAATCACCTCCAACTGAACCGTGCTGAAATCCAGAACATGAGACAGATCTCCAATGTACTTCCAGAGCATAGAAACATGGAACACTGGGTGCACACTCGACAAGCTGGGTGGCAAAGCAAGCTCATAAGCCACCTCTCCAATCCTCCGAAGTACCTCAAAAGGACCAATGAACCGCGGACTCAATTTCCCCTTATTTCCAAATCTCATAACACCTTTTGTGGGCGAGACCTTCAACAGAACCTTCTCACCGACCATGAAGGACACATCTCTAACCTTCCTGTCAGCATAACTCTTTTGCCTCGACTGCGCTGTACGAAGTCTCTCTTGAATTACCTTCACTTTATCTAAGGCAGCCTGAACCAAATCTGTCCCCAATAGCCTAGCCTTACCGGGCTCAAACCAACTAACTGGAGATCTACATCGCCTCCCGTACAAAGCCTCATATGGAGCCATCTGGATACTCGACTGGTAGTTGTTGTTGTAAGTAAACTCTGCAAGCGGTAGAAACTGATCCCATGACCCTCCAAAATCAATAACACAAGCGCGTAGCATATCCTCCAGATCTGAATGGTGCGCTCGGACTGCCCATCCGTCTGAGGGTGAAAAGCTGTGCTCAAATGCACCTGAGTACCCAACTCTCGCTGAACAGACTGCCAGAACTGGGAAGTAAACTGAGTGCCCTGGTCTAAAATGATGGAAACTGGGACACCATGCAACCGGACAATCTACTAAATATATATCTCTGCCAACCGCTCTGAAGAATAAGTAATACAGATAGGAATGAAGTGCGAGGACTTGGTCAACCTATCCACAATCACCCAAATAGCATCGAACTTCTTCAAAGTCCGAGGGAGTCCAACTACAAAATCCATAGTGATCCGCTCCCACTTCCACTCTGGAATATCCATCCTCTGAAGCAAGCCACTCGGTCTCTGATGCTCATATTTCACCTGCTGACAAATGAGACACCGAGCTACAAATCCCATAATATCCTTCTTCATTCTCCGCCACCAGTAATGCTGTCTAAGATGCTGATACATCTTCGCGGCTCCTGGATGAATAGAATACCGCAAGCTATGGGCCTCCTCCAGAATCAACTCCCGAAGCCATCTACATTGGGCACACAAGTCCGGCCCTGCAAACTCTATACTCCATCATCTCCAATAGACACATCCCTAGCATCAACATGCTGAACCCTATCCCTAAGGACGAGCAAATGTGGATCATCATACTGGCGCTCTATGATGCGCTCGTATAGGGAAGACCGAGAAACCACACAAGCCAATATCCGACTGGGCTTCGAAATATCCAACCTAATGAACCGATTAGCCAAGGCCTGAACATCAACCGCAAGAGGTCTCTCCCCAACTGGAAGATATGCCAAACTCCCCATACTCACTGCCTTTCGGCTCAAAGCATCGGCCACTACATTGGCCTTTCCCAGATGGTACAATATAGTGATGTCATAATCCTTAAGTAACTCCAACCATCTTCGCTGCCTCAAATTAAGATCCTTTTGCTTGAACAAATGCTGAAGACTGCGATGATCAGTGAATACCTCACAAGATACACCATACAAGTAATGCCTCCAAATCTTCAACGCATGCACTATGGCAGCCAACTCCAAATCATGAACGGGGTAGTTCTTCTCATGGGGCTTCAACTGACGAGAAGCATAAGCAATAACTCTACCCTCCTGCATCAACACACAACCAATCCCTACTCTCGAAGCATCACAATACACGGTATATGAACCTGAAGCTGATGGCAAAACCAACACTGGAGCTGTGGTCAAAGCTGTCTTGAGCTTCTAAAAGCTCTCCTCACACTCGTCCGACCATACAAATGAAACACGCTTCTGAGTCAACTTGGTCAAGGGCGAGGTGATAGATGAGAATCCCTGAACAAACCAGCGGTAATAGCCTGCCAAACCAAGAAAACTACGAATCTCTATGGCTGAGGACGGTCTGGGCCAACTCTGCACCGCCTCTATCTTCTTTGGATCAACCTGAATACCCTCACTGGACACCACATGTCCCAAGAATGCCACTGAATTGAGCCAAAACTCACACTTGGAGAACTTTGCATAGAGCTTCTCCTCCCTCAATCTCTGCAACACAACCCTTAAATGCTCCGCGTGCTCCTATTGACTACGCGAATATACCAGGATATCATCAATGAAAACTATAACAAATGAACCAAGATAAGGCCGGAACACGCTGTTCATCAGATGCATGAACGCTGCTGGGGCATTGGTCAGCCCAAAAGACATAACCAGGAACTAATAATGACCATATCTGGTCCTGAAGGCTGTCTTAAGAATATCCGAATCCCTGATCTTCAACTGGTGATAACCCGAACGGAGTCAATCTTGGAGAAAACCCTTGCTCCCTGAAGCTGGTCGAATAGATCATCAATGCGAGGCAAAGGATACTTGTTCTTAACTGTTACCTTATTCAATTGCCTATAATCAATGCACATTCTCATTGTGCCATCCTTTTTCTTCACAAACAGAACTGGCGCACCCCAAGGTGACATACTAGGCCGAATGAACCCCTTATCAAGGAGTTCCTGAAGCTGCTCCTTTAACTCCTTCAACTCCGCTGGTGCCATACGATACGGCGGAATAGAAATGGGCTGAGTGCCCGGCACCAGGTCAATACCAAAATCAATATCCCTGTCCGGGGGCATGCCCGACAGGTCTGCAGGAAATACATCAAGGAAATCCCTCACAACTGGGACAGAATCAATACTGGGAGTCTTAGCTCCAACATCCCTCACAAAAGCAAGATACGATAAACAACCCTTCCCAACCATACGCTGGGACTTTAAGAAAGAGATCACTCTACTAGGAACATAATCAGTCACGCCACGCCACTCAATCCATGGCACACCCGGTATAGCCAATGTGACTGTCTTGGACAATCCAAAATAGCGCGACACGGAGATAGCCAATCCATGCCCAGAATGACGTCGAAATCCACCGTACTCAATAATAAAAGATCAACTCGGGACTCCAGACCCCCCAATAGTCACCAAACACGACCGGTACACACGTCCACAACAACAGTCTCACCCACGGGGTAGATACATGAACAGGTAAAGCAAGAGACTCACGAAGAGTACCCAAATAGTGAGCAAAGTATGATGAAACATAAGAATAGGTAGAATCGGGATCAAATAGTACAAAGGCATCTCTGTGGCAGATTGAAATAAAACCTGTAATGACAGCATCAGAAGCAATGGCATCGGGTCTGCCTGCAAGAGCATAGAAACGGGCCTGACCGCCCCCTGATCGACCTTCCCCTCTGGGGCGACCCCTGGCTGACTGATCCCTACCCCTAGCTGGCTGGGCGGGTGGTGGTGGAGCAGCTGGAGCTGAAGCTGATGACTGGCCCCTCTGCTGAGATGAACTAGCAACACGGCGGGGACACTGCCTCCACATGTGGCCCATCTCTCCACACTCGTAACAAATCCTAGGTGCTGGAGAAGGGGACTGATGGGAACCCCTCGCACCGGAGTGACCATCAGATGCACTGGGCGTAGAAAAGCCCTGAACAGATGGAGCACGGGATGAGCTCTGAGCTGGGAGGGCATTAAGTGAAGAATGGCCCTGGTGTGAACTGTGGGAACCATGACCCGACGATGCTCCTCGATAACCTGAGCGATCAGACTGACCCTAACGGAACTGTCGGCCTCTGCCGTGCTGGAACTGGCCCCTCGAAGGACCACCACTGTAGCTACCAGATCCTCGAGGCCTCTTGGCCTCCCTCTCCTCTCTCTCCTAGCGACGGATAGACTCAATCTCCCTGGCAATATCCACAACCTCCTCGAATGTAGCACCAGTCACCCTCTCCCTGGTCATGAGAACACGGAGCTGATAAGTATGACCATCAACAAACCTCCTGATCCTCTCTATATCTGTCGGGACCAACCAGATGGCATGACGAGCCAACTCAGAGAACCTCAACTCATACTGTGACACGGTCATGTCTCCTCGACGCAACCACTCAAACTGTCTACGCAGCTCCTCTCTATGAGACTGTGGTACATACTTCTCCAGAAATAGAACGGAGAACTGCTGCCAGGATAAGGGTGCTGCACCAACAGACCTACGCCTCTTAAAATCCTCCCACCAAGTAAAAGCAGGTCCTGAAAACTGATAAGTAATGAAAGCGACCCCGCTGGTCTCCAAGATACCGGCTGTACGAAGCATCCTCTAACACTTGTCTAGAAAGCCCTGGGCATCCTCTCCCTCTGCTTCGCTAAAGGTCAGAGGCTGAAGTCTCCCAAATCTCTCCAACCTACGCTGCTCATCCTCTGGCATGACAGGAACTACATAGTCCTGAGTAGCTGCGACCGGCTGGGCTGGAGGTGCCCCCAGCGTCTGAAGTCCCTGCACGGCCTACTCAGGCATGTGGGCGGCGGGAGTCTGACTGCCTCTCCCGGCCTGTGAAGTAGCTGCGGCTATAGTAGCTGAAACCGCCTGAGCTAGGCCAGTGCAAACTGATAAGATCTGAGCCAAGGCCTCCTAAAGACCCGGAATCACAATAGGCACAGCTGGTGCCTGAGCTGGTGCTGCTGGAGGGTCCACAGCTGGAACCTGGTCCTGAACTGGGGCAGCTGGTGGATCTGCAGGTGCTGCTCTCGCTGCTCTGCCTCTACCACGACCGCGTCCTCGGCCTCTGGTGGCCGCAGGTGGTGGCACTGGGGGTCGTCCATCCTGTCCGGTAGCGCGTGTCCTCACCATCTGTGAGAGAATGGAACAACAAAAGTTTAGTACTCGGATCAACAACTCGCACGATAAGAATTTCAAGAATGTGAAGTTTTTCCTAAAGGTTCTGCAACCTCTCGAGGATAAATACAGACGTCTCCGTACCGATCCGCAAGACTCTACTAAACTTGCTCATGACTCGTGAGACCTATGTAACCTAGGCTCTGATACCACCTTGTCACGACCCTAACCCCGAACCCGGTCGTGATGGCACTGTCACACCTCCTTTTTCACTACACCCCCGGAAGGGATGTAATAAAGAAAGTTTTTTCCAACTTAAAGTGACAATCGAAGGGGATTTACGATGTCCCAAGTCACCGGTTCAAATCCTGAGTCGAGGAAAAGGTTGACTCTGTATTACAGTCCGCGAACCAGAAATCCGGGTAAGGAATTCTGTTAACGCAGGAGAAGGTGTTAGGCATTCCCGAGTTCCGTGGTTCTAGCACGGTCGCTCAACTGTTATAATTGGCCTATTATCTGATTTAATACATTTTGAACCTATGTGCAATTTTAAATTTTTAACCGCTATTATTTAATTATTTATAAAAGAAGATTGCAACGTCATTTACTATATGTTTCGAACCACGTCACATAAATGCACCCGCAGTCCATAACACATTTTATCTAACGTTGAGATTTGGATTTGGGTCACATAAATGCGCACCCGAGTTTAGGAAAGTAAATTATTAAAATACGCTCCTAAAGCAACTACGCGTTAATAACTTTGTGAGAGCCATGAAAATTTGCTAAATGACACGCCTCAAATTGTAAGGTTGAGTTAAAGATTAATTAAAACGAGGGCCACGCAATTGTCATTTTGTTTGGCATAGCGCACCCCAATTTTATTTTAAAGGGTACTAAATTCAAAGGGCCGTAACTTTTTGTGTTATTGAATGTGGCGTGCCTCAATCAAGTTAATAGTCTGATTAATTAATAAAAAAAGTAATTAAAGGTTCACTTTAAACTAACTAGGATGGCTTACATGAGGTAAAACTAATTCATTGCATAAAAAAACTTGGGCCAACACAAAAGGAGTGGTAGCCCGACCAAAAGAAATGGCCAGGCTTTGATTCAAGGAAGCCTACAGAACTGGACCTCAAAACGAGCCCAAATTCGGGACCCTGCAGCTGTTGAGTCAAGACCCAACATCGAATCCCTACCATGCATGAACAACGTTCAAGGTTGTCAATGAATTCAAAATGAGAGAGAGAGACTAGTACATATGCAAGCAACTTTTTACTTGTTTTAACTCATCAATAACCAGTTATATGGCATCCAACAGTGATTCGAAAGCAATCGAGAGTTCCAGTTTTACTAATTAACAATAGGCAGCAGAGTTTTTGAATTTTTATTAGCAATAATAATTGCAAGTTCCAATTCTAATGTTTTGATCTTAAAAGCCATACGACATTGACTTATTCCGGTCATTCAACATCCAGTACCACCATGAGTATTTATCCATACAGATTACTAATTCAAATTCCTAAAAAATAAAAGACTTCAATCAAACAGCTTGAATTCAGGAAATAATCCAAAGCACTACAGGGGTTTTCTGAACTTTGCATGCAAACACCTCTTGTGAATACTCTTGGTAGTCCTTTTATACATATTCATCAATTCAAACTCAAGGAATTCAAACAATTAAACCATACATACCCTACTGAGTTATATGATCAGAGTCTAAAAACTAAGCAATGAACCGTATTCTACTTTAGATCAAAATGACAGTAGTCGAGGAAATAGTTTTTCCACTACACCTTGGCATATAAGATCCAACTAATAAGAGCACAAAACATTATTACATCAAAATTGATTCAGGAGACTTCATTACGCCTAGATCCAGAAATTGACTTCTAGTTAAGCAAATTCAACACAACCTCAAGTTTATTCACATTTTTTCTTAAAGCCAAGCCTCGAATTACATTTAATTGGTCCTCAAAGTGTTAGAGAAATACCTGGAAAGGAAAGTAAAATGGAAGCAAGATCAGCAGTAGCAACAACAGTATCCAGCAGCAGAAATAAACTACGAAACAACTTTAAGCCAAAAACTGATGCTCAATAGTCAAAAATCCACAACCAAAACTCCAAACCCAGCTTTTAAAATGCCAAACTTAAGTCATCTCAACCCAGATAACTCAGAAACCATTTCATGAATCAGAAATTGAGGATTTCATAAAAAGAACTCGATAAAACAGTAATTTCAACAAAGCTTCAAACCAAAACACCTTCTAAAACATCCAAAATAACACCAAGTTTAATCCATTTCAACCTCAAGCTATTCAGAGAATTATTTTCAGAAACTGAAGGCTTCAGAAATCAAAAGAAAACAACTCAATGAAACAGTAGAAAATCTTTCATTTGGTATTTTTTCTGGATTTCTATCCCTGAACTCTCTTAGGTCTTCCAACCTTGCCTTGAAAGGCAAGAATGAGATGCCTTTATAGGCAAGGTTGTAGGGCAACCATCAGCTTTCAATTCTACCCTTTTCTAATTTTGTTTTTACTACTTAGTCCCTCATTTAGTGACTTGTGAGTCAAGCTAACCAACTATAAGCCTGAAATTCAATTAAAAACCCCCACCCAAGCCTCCTAGAAGCTTCTAAATCTGTTACCATAAGATTCCCTTCACCTAATCTACCCAAAATGCCCCTTAGTTACCCTGAATTTACCCTTGAGTTTCAGGTGAGTTATAGGTCAAGTTGACCCTGGGCTGACCCATTAGACAACCAGCTCAATACTGAACCTCGAACCCAAACACAATCAGACCAAATTTTATGAATCAAAATGAAACAGGCAGAAAATAGAAATGATTCGAGTAATTTTGGAAATTCAACTAATGAACAAACAATTAATGAAAGTAAAACTAAAATAATAATAGACTGTTTAAGCTAATAAAATAAAAGAAAATTTCTTACAAACTAGCATGCATGTAATTGACACCCTAAAATCGGGAAAGCAAGAGAATTCAAAAGAAGGGGGAAGAAGCAGATACATAGAACAAAAATATAAACAAATAGACAAAATGAACAAAAATAATACCTAAAAACCGAGCTAAGAGCAGATTTGACCAATTCTTGAAGGGCTTCCAAATTCTGGACCGGAATAACCTTTAATCGTGTATTTTCATATGAAAAACACACGAATAAGGGTCACTACAGTCTAAAATCCTCACAGACTCGTCGATTTGGACTTTGGGATTTCTAGGGTTCTCTTTCAAAACAGATTCGAGGAGCTCTGTTAAGTTTCGAGGGTAATGGGTTGGGCATTTGGGATGAGGGGGTCATGGGGGTTTCGGAGTGTTAATTTGGGGCTATTTGGTAGTGGTGCCGCCACCTTGAGGCGGTGGAGATGGAGGCGGCGGGTTAGGGTTTGTTCTTGGTCTCTGAAGATGAGAGGTATTGAGAGAGACGAGTTTGGGGGGGGGGGGTTCAACCGGGTTCGGATATTTATATATTGGGGAGGGGATCAGTTCCCGACCGTTGATCAACTGAGATCAACGGTCCAGATCAAAACGCAGGAGGCGACGTCGTTTGGTTAAGCTGGACTGGGTAGGGGAAAGGGTTGGGGCGGGTCTTGGACGGGTTGGGGCGTTTTGGTCTAGGCTTGGAGATGGGGAAATTTAAACAAAGCCCAAAAATCTTTGATTCAAATCCTTTGCTTTCCTTTTCTTTTCAATTTTCCAATTTTCTTTCTTTTCTTAATTCTTTTCTCTTTTTATTTTTATTTTTTTGAAATTAAACTAAAAATTTAAATTAATTCCTAGAACCTAATTAACCTAAAAAAGCACTAATTAAACCTAAATGATAATTATCACAATTAATTAAGGTCTAAATTAAAAGGGAAAACTACCAATATTCAAGAATAAAATTAAAAAGCAAAAATAAACTATTTTTTTTTGTGATTTTTCCTTTTTTAATTGCTGGTTAATTCCTAAAATGCACAGTTAAATCCTAAATGCACATGCAACACATTTTTTGTGTTTTTCATTAATTAACATGCACAGACAAACGGAAAATGCCACAAAAATCTACAAAATTGTAAATAATGAAAAGAAATATATTTTCTTGAATTTATGGGAGTAATTCATATAGGGCAAAAATCACGTGCTCACAGCTGCCCCTCTTTGCTCGGAAACACGAAGTGTTTTCGTGCAAAGATAAAGTGAGCGGATACGAGCAATTTTTGCCCGTTTGAATACTCCGTGGGAAGCATTTTTGAAAAATTTGACCGCACCTTGATTCTGAGGTTGCCTACATATCCTTGGCTAAAAAGGAATCAGGTCAGTGTAGTTCAGGAATGTCTGGTAGCTGGGACTACCATGAAGCTGTGGTTCCACTGTTGCTGCTGCTGCTGCTACTGCTTACTGAACCCCTTTATTACACCAAGCTAGACTAAACTATGATCTATGAATTACAAAACCTATCTATATCTTCAAACTTGATCCTGCAGCTCTTGTTGCCATGCTGACTTGTATTCTTCCGGTGGAATTCCTTTGTTGTCGACTTGAATTATAATCTGAGATCTTTTTCATTTCTCCAGGGGGACGCCTGATTGCTAACTTGAATTGTATTCCCATGCTCTCCAGGCGGGCTCCTGACTGCTGACTTGAAATGTATTCCCTGCTCTCCAGGCGGGCTCCTGACTGCTGATCTCGAAATGTTTCTCCTTGTTCTCCAAGTGGGTACCTGATTTTAACAAAAATAGACAAAACAAAGAAAATTTTCTGCCCCAGTTTGGTAGCTGGGCACATAGGTGAGTGTTAAACTGAATTCTTCTACCAACTATTACTAAGAATTTGAAAGCTAGGTCCTATTATCCAGGGAGGTCCTGACAACTCTTAATTAAACGACAATTTTAAATCTAAAGGTGTAACTTCCGCTAAATTTTGTTATCTAAGAAGGTCTTAAACTACTCCCCATTATCCAGGAGGGTCTTGACAACTCTTAATTAAACAACAATTTTAAATCTAAGTTATATCTTCTAAAGGTATTATTTTCGCTATATCTTGTTATCTAAGAAGGTCTTAAAACTACATCTCATTATCCAGGAGGGTCCTGAAAACTCCTAGTTAAAAGACAGTTTTAATCTAAGTTATATCTACTGAAGGTACGACTTCCACTATATCTTGTTATCTAAGCAGACCTTAAGACTACGTCCCATTATTCAGGAGGGTCCTGAAAACTCTTAATTAAACGACAATTATAAATCTAAGTTATATCTTCTAAAGGTGTGACTTTCGCTAAATCTTGTTATCTAAGAGGGTCTTAAACTACTCCCCATTATCCAGGAGGGTCCTGACAATTCTTAATTAAACAACAATTTTAAATCAGTTATATCTTCTAAAGGTATTATTTTTGCTACATCTTGTTATCTAACAACAATTTTAAGTTAGGTCCCATTATTCAGGAGGGTCCTGAAAACTCCTAATTGAACCCTATCTCCACCATGTGAACTTTAAAACCATCTTATATTCCTTGAGGTACATTTATGCTAGATTTGCTACTTATGACTGTTTTGAAATTTAAACTAAGTCCCATTTTCTAGGAGGGTCCTGAAAACTCCTAATTGAATCCTATCTCAAACATGCAAACTTTGAAACCAACTTATATTCCTTTATGCTAAACTATGCTATTCATGATTGTTTTGAAATTTAACTAAATCCCATTTTCCAGGAGGGTCCTAAAAACTCCTAATTGAATCCTATCTCAAACATGCAAACTTTGAAACCAACTTATATTCCTTGGGGTACATTTATGCTAGATTTTGCTACTTATGACTGTTTCGATTTTTAAACTAGGTCTCATTTTCCAGGAGGGTCCTGAAAATTTACGGTCATACCTGTCTGGTGCTTGCCTTTCCTTACGGTGGGTTTCTCCGAAACAAATGAGATTTTCTGCCCCAGTTTCAATCAAAGAAAAATCTTGTCAGTTTTAAAAATATGGTGGTGAGTTTGTGGTCTTGAACTTTGAGGGCGATTGCTCCTTCACTTCCCATGATCACTTTGATTTCCACTCGAAGACCTTGCTTGTTTATTTGTAACCACATTCTCTGTCGCCCTTATCACGGAAAATACCTCTTCTCCATTCAGACCCAATATCCTCCATCTGTTGTATTCCTCATGACCTGACATTTACCAAGCCCTTGTGTTTCACAGGAATCTCAAAGCACGACAATTACCACCCACTCATTGCGCATGTTGTTCTTTCTTGACTTAAACCATTGGCTCTGGCCTTGAGGTCTATTGTTCCTTCACTTGCCATGATAATTGATTCCCACTCGAAGACCTTGCTTGTTTATTTACTAACCACTTTCTTTGTTACCCTTAACACAGAAAATACCTCTTCTCCGTTCAGACCCAATACCCTCTATCTGTTGCATTGCTCATGACCTGACATTTACCAAACCTTTGTGTTTCACATGATCCCCAAAGCATATTGATTGTTACCAACTTCAGTGCGCATGTTGCTCTTTCCGGATTTATGACACTTTGATGTGCTAACCAGATCCCGTTTTGCGCAATTGGAAAGCTGGTGGCAAATTTTGAAGTCATTTCTCACTTGTTCTGACCAAACAGACTCAGGAAGAGGAAGTAAACAAAAGGAACAGAGTAGAGGACATTGGAAAGAGATGATTCCTAACAAGAAAACTACAAAGTAGAAACCTATCGGATGTGGATACCAACTCCAATGACCATGACATGCACCTGCGGCCTATTCTGTTAAGCAAATATGATGTTCAGCTCCTGTTATACCCCCAAACCGTGAAACTGGGCTTCGATGCTCCGTCGTTAGTCATATTTCACAATCTCCATCTGGTGATTTTCCATCTGATTCTCAATCCTTATTCGACTTGTAGTGCCCGAAGGGTTTTCACCATCAAGCCTCTCTCATTTTGGTCTTTCTCTCAACTCACTGTCACCTTATAGGGCCCTTGAAGGTTTTCACCAATAAGACTCTCTCATTTTTTATTTCTCTCAGCTTTCATCGCTTTGCGGTACCCGTGAGGGCTTTCATCAATAAGACTCTCTCATTTTTTATTTTTCTTGTTTGGACCGGAGTGTTGCCCCTAGTATGAATCACCTCTACTTGCTTGACTTGGCATTCTTCGAAGACTGATCGGAAGGTCTTTCTTTGGACCATAATATAGGCTTTTGGATGGGTTTAGAAAGAAAGGGTATCAAAAGGCTCAAAATAATTCAAATGGGTTCAAGATTACAACTTTCGGAATCACATTTCTTACAACAACCACAACTTCTGCCCCAGTTTCTTTGCTTGGGAACTTTTGGATTTTTGTTTTGATGGGACCGAACCATGAGGATGCCTACGTATCCTTAAAAGGAATCAGGTCGAACGTAGTTCATGTCATAGGAATTACTTTGTTTGCTGTGATTTTTCTTTTCTTTTCTTGTTCTCTTCTTTCCTTCTTTTTGTTTTTTTTTCTTTTTGTTGTTTTTCTTCTCTTTTCTTTTTTTTTCTTTCTCTTTTCATTCTTTTCTGTCTCTTTTCATTCTTTTCTTTCTCTTTTCATTCTTTTCTTTCTCTTTTTCTCTTTTCTTTCTCTTTTTCTCTTCCTCCTTTACTTATCTTTTGCGCTTGCGTTTCTAAACTTTGCTATTGATTCCAAAAGAGGGGTATGAAAGAAAATAAATAAGGCTCAAAGGGGTAACGAATGATAAAGTGTTTAGATAGCAGAACAGAATGCCTTCGTCATTCCAATCTTCAAAACATGCCAAGTACAAACAACACAACTGAACATACAAAGGAAAACATTCGTAACATCTTCTGATCGTACCAGACCTGATAACCATATCCACACATTCGCCTTTTGTCAATTTTAAGTACCGTTGGACAACACTCTTCGCTACCACGAATGGCCCCTGCCAATTTGGGGCAAACCTGTCGTTAACTTCAAACCGATGCAGCGTGATGTATTTCAATAGTGTTGCTTTATGTTCTATCTGCCCCAGTTTCTCATGGTTCGGGCTTCAAATGATCTCAAAGTGTCCAAATCTGTTCTTATTTCCCTCAAGTGCCCCTATCATCTTCAAAATTATTTCAATGCTTCATGAGTAAACTAACTTTTAAGACCAGGTCTAGAATTTTGCATGCATGTCATGTCATTAGAACTAGCATTTAGACAAAAGACAAAACAAAAGGATAGAAGAGAACTAAACAAAGAAAATGACCAGAGATAACAAAAGACCGGAATTTGCATTAGATAGACGGTGAAACGGTTCGAATAAAAAAACAAGCAAAACAAACTGGGGTACAACCCTAGAACAAAACTAGGTAACACTAAATGAGTTGCTACGACTAAAGGAACTAGGCAAAATAAAAGGATAGAAGGGTTTGAGTCACAAGACAATATCCGGATTACAACCCTGAAATAACCCGGACAACAGAAATGACAACAAAATAAACTACCAAAACTCCTCCCTGGCTAACCAAGAAAAGAGCGTCTTTCCAATTACCAAGCACGGTATGTTAGCCACTGAATTTTGCATCAACAATACTAGGAACTTCACAAGTCTTCATCACATTGTTCTTAACAAATTGTTTTTGGGTTCCCTTTGCCTGCTCGTTCTTAAGATCAACCTCTGATAGTGCTGAAAGCTTGGTAGCACGTGGGCCTCTGAGGCTCCTAGAAGAATTCTCACATTCCTTTTCAAAATAAATCATACCACCATATGCGTCTCATTATGCATAGGTGATGGACTTTGGCTAGTGTCTGCTGCATCTGGACTTTGCACGACAATGTCGCCTGCATCAGTAAGCTTCTGAATCGCATTCTTCAGATTCCAACACTTCTCTATGTCATGCCCCGGGGTATCTGAGCAATATGCGCACCTTTGAGAAAAATCAAACTTCTTTGGAAGAGGGTTTGGCATTTTTATCTGGGTTGGCTTCAACATGTCCAATTTCCTTAGCCTCTGGAACAGACTGGCATATGACTCTCCCAGTGGAGTGAAGGTTTTCTTCTTCCGTAACCTCTCGTTCTTAAATGCTTGATTGGGCCGAAAACCGGATCCAGGGGGTTTTCGGTAGGCTCGTGGGGGTAGATAGGCATTTTGTGGAGCTCTATGGAGAGAAGTGGCATTGGGGAGGATCATCTGGTGCACAAGGATATCCACGGGGATGATGTCGAGGCTGGAAGTGTTGATCGGGAAAGCCCATCGAATCATCTTTTCTATTTCTCTTTCTTCCACCCAAGCTTACTGGGATGTTCTGAATGTCTTTCAAACAACTCATGATTTTGCCTGACTTGATTCCCTATTCTACTAACTCCCCCATTTTTAACACATCATTGAAAGGCTTTCCCAAGGCCGGGATCAAATGACTGAAGTAGGTGGGCCCCTGGGCTTGTAGGAACAACTCAACCATTTCTTCTTCACCAATCGGGGTACTGGCTCGAGCAGCTTGCTCCCTCCAACTGAGCCCAAACTCTCTAAAGCTTTCCTCCAGCTTCTTTTCCATTCTGGATAGGGAGGAGCGGTCTGGGGTAACGCCTGATTTGTATTGAAAGTATCGAACAAAATCATGAGCCATGTCACCCAATGTAGGCCACTTACCAACATCTTGATGATTATGCCATTCCAAAGCTGCCCCAGTCAAGCTTTTACTGAAATATGCCAATAACAAGTCATCTTCCTCCCCAATATTTCTCATTTCACTGCAATAAACTCTTAAATGGGCTACCGGATCTCCACACCCATCATACAAGTTAAATTTTGGCACTTTGAACCCCGCGGGCAGGCGAATGTCAGGGGACACAAGCAGTTCTTTGTAAGCCATGCTACCCATTCCTTGCTTGTTCTTCAAGGACTATTCTATGCCTTTCAGCCTCCTGGGTATCCCATCTTTCCCTTCTCTTCCTGTGAACTTTTCATTTTCAACATGAGGCTCATCCCGCGGGCCTTGTTTGTATGAGTAGGGAACCTTGTGGGCAACCTCTGAGGGGTAATATTGGGCATCATGAGCTTTGAGTGAGTATTCGTTGTTGGGAATAGTGGATATGACAGGAGGGCAATTTTGGGGAGAGGTAATTGGAGGACGAGTGATGGAGCTACTAGGGTGGTTGGGAAAGCTGTGATAAGCGGGTGTATCTGGAGAGTATGGAGGATCATCTGGCATTGTGTCCGAAATTTGGGTAGGGGCAGCATCTAGGAAGCTAGGTGGTGGCGGGGGTGGTGCCTTCCCAGTCATCCAAGCCTGATACATGTCCGCCATGTGTTGTCTCAACATCTTTACCTCTTCAACCAACCCATTGTCCTGTTCAACCAACTGCTTTCGGGCCCCGGTATCAACCAACTCAGTTCTGTTGTTGCCCGCCATTGCCTTTGGACTTTATGCTGTGGAGAGGAGTTACTACTTCGGGAACCACAAGCCAACCACCTTTCTGTACTGAATTGTGAACAACAAACTTGTTAGTGATTAGAGCTTAACAGATAGGCAACCGCACATTTGGGGAATGAATGCACCTAAGCAGTTAACCGTTCCTATTATGCATTTGATCGGTTGCTTGCGTCATCCCGGCTTTCCTTATTTCCATTTGCAACTTCCCTTTTCTCTTTTTTCCTTCTTTTTTTTCTTTTCATTCTTTCCTTTGCCCTCTCTTTGTTTTTATTCTCTCATTTCCCTCTCTTATTTTGCCATTACTTCCTTCTCACGATTTCTTATTTTCTCTCTTCTTTTTTCTTTTCTCTCCTATGTTTCCTCTCTTTTTCTTTTTCTCTTTTTTTATCACTTTTTTTTCTTTTGGTTATGGTCGAATCCTATGGAGATTGCCTACATATCATGACCCCACATGAATCAGACCGAGCGTAGTTCTGTGGGTATAAATAACAAAAATATTTTGGGGATTTTCAATTTTTCATAACAAGCAAATACTTTGATTACAATGACTCAAAAACTCACAGACTCAAAAGAAACTAACTAATTCTGAAAAGATGGAAATACAGACTCAAAAGGAACTAACGGACTCAAAGAAGAACTAACAAACTCAAAAAAAGAACTAACAGACTCAAAACAGACTTCCAGAGCAGGAAAATACAGACTCAAGCAAAGATCACGAATACATTAATGCCTCGAAAACTCCTGGGGCCCGCGGGGCATCATTCGGCCTCGCCGCGGGCCTATATGCAAGATCCCCTTGGAGCCTCTCTAAATCACTCATGATTTGTCGGACAAATGTCATCACCGCCGCAAAGAAAGTGGTACGGGTCATATCCTCTGTCACGACCCAAACCGAAGGGCCGCGACGGGCACCCGGTGCCTTACTCAACCGAGTACCAACGTAACATATCTTTCTTATCATACTATCATGGGTAAATGAGATAGAAAACATGTCATGAGATAACAAGAATAAAACATAAGGGAATACTCAACATATGATGACCGAACATGATATACAAAAATGCCCTGTAGCCTCCTGCATATAAGTGTGGTGCACAACACACCCATAAACAAGACTCTACTAGACACGGCTTGTTGACTCCCTAGGACAGAACTGCTCTGATACCAAGTTTGTCACGACCCAAACCGAAGGGCTGCGACGGGCACCCGGTGCCTTACTCAACCGAGTACCAACCTAACATATCTTTCTTATCATACTATCATGGGTAAATGAGCTAGAAAACCCTTCATGAGATAACAAGAATAAAACATAAGGGAATACTTAACGTATGATGACCCAGCATGATATACAAACTTATACATGTGACATACGGGCCTATAAGGCCGACATGACCATTTGTATACTTAAAACATAGGCCGACAAGGCCATACAAGTATCCATACACCTGACATCTGTCCACAAGCCTCTAAGAGTACATAAAATTATAAAGGTCGGGACAGGGCCCCGCTATACCAATCAATACATATCCAAAGCATACTGACCAAATAGGCAACTCCGGAGCAAGTGGAGTGCACCAACACCTTCGCTGAGCTGATAGCCTACTAGGAGGAATATCAACCTGTCTATCGGGGCCTGCGGGCATGAAACGCAGTGTCCCCAGGCAAAAGGGACGTCAGTACGAATAAAGTACCGAGTATGTAAGGCAGGAAAGCATAAACAAGATCAGTAACGTAAAGAGAGATAGAGGAGATACAACCTGTAACATCTGAGTGCATGTGGGGGCTACTGACATGAAATGCATAATACATATATATACATAAGCTTTTAAAAACATACGCCTCTGTGGGCATCATCATCATCATATCATACCCGGCCTCAAAGAGGACTCGGTAAAAACGTACCCGGCCATCATAAGGCTCGGTAGAATCATACCCGGCCACGTGGAGCTCGGTAAACCCAACTGATCAGTGGTTGCACAATAGGTGCCATACCCGGCCGACTATAGCGCGGCTCGGTAGAGTAAAGTAGATACATATATAATGCATGCTGGACTCATGGATCACGTTCTAAACCTTTTGGAGTGACATAAGGTCATTGCACCATCGATTAACATTATGGACATCATACCATCAATATGAACTTCACTAGGACTCAAGGATCATATATACTTTCTTGGAATAACTTTGTAAGGAAAGAATAACATGGACAACCTTAGTTGCTAGGAGTAGATTCATTATGAAATAGCGTATCGTTTATGTTCGTTTCACTTTAGATCATGCCAAAAGAATGAAGGAAGAGCCTTAACATACCTTGTATATACTGCCCCAATCTCAAGCTATGAAATTTTCACGACTCCTTAGTCTACAATAAGAGAAACGATACTGTAGTTATCATTCAAGCGTCATAACTATTATGTATCGACCATAACCTATTTTACGATGAAACGGACAGCACCTCCCCTATATATATGACTTCACACAATTCCAAACAATCACCAAACAGCCCAAACAACATCAATAATAATCATATTGAGCCTCCCAAAATAGTCCACGCACAACCTAATCACTTCATACATACGACGACCACCGTAGTCGTGTCAAACGATCCGGAAATGTTACGAAGAACTACCAGCCCACAACCCTACATCTATATGGTGTTTTTCCACATCCTTCCTCCTCCAAAACTCCACAAAACAGTAGTAAAAGATACAACCCAATACCAACACGAAACAGCCCAAAAACAGCGCACAACAAGTCGAATAATTCGAACTCACGGCTTCCAATCACCGTCCCGTGAGTTCTAGCTATTAGGAAATGAATTTATCAACATTCCTTCATATTTAAAAGCTTAAATACAGAAATAAGGCATTTTCTTAACTATTAAATACCTTCCAAAACTCCAACTACAAAGAAAAAGAGAGGCAATATAGCGATACTCACGTCGTGGGGATCGTTCTAGTGTTATTGCTTCGTGATTTTGTGCCTCGGATGATAATCTTGTTGGATAACCTTGTGGACAGCTTAAGGGTGAGGTTAGGGGTCTTATTTGGTCGAGCTCTCTGGAATTATGAAGAAAGAGACGACATAGGAAGATAAATATCCATTTTGGTTGAAAAGTCAAAAGGTGCTACTTGGCACCATCTCATTGGCCCTTTTTCAAATACCTATATCTTTTTATCCGGATATCGTATGAACGAACGGTTAAGAGTGTTGGAAACTAGATTCCAAGACCTTCAATCTGATATATAATATGTCCCCAAAAGACCTCATATAACACACGAAATGTATTGCTCAAAAAGCTTTAGTGACACACCTACTTGCCAACTATACAGTCTGTGCAGTCTTGCAAAACTGCAAATATCTCTCTACCCCGATGTCGTATCGAAGAACGGTTTAATGCATTGGAAACTAGACTCGTAGATCTTCAATTTGATATGCAGATCAGCCATTGATTCCAAGTATATTGGAAGAAAAGTGCATCTACATTTGACCTAAATGTCAGCAAATTATAAATGGAACTTGTGATGACCTTTTCCAACTTTTGTTCCACAACTCGCTTGACTTCAAAACATAACACCAACTATCGTATGACTAAAATAACTCATAATATAATCTCGTTATAATGTTAATAACCCTAGTATCACCCCAAAAGTACATGGTAAAATATTCCAACTTGTCGACTTTCGACGAAACTTATTTTCTTCAATCCGTTTAGCTTCTAAGCCTTCAAACCCTCTTGCTACTTGGTACTAATGATCTTAAATATTTGTAACCTCCACATTAACATGATGAACTAACTTTGTAAACTTTTAAAAGATGATTCCCTTTCTGAGCTCACATTAATTGACTTATGACGTACTCTTACATACGATAACACGGGGTGTAACATCCTCGAATGCTTGGCACTTTATAACAGTGTAATCGGCAATGGCCCTGATCCTCTCTCTTATCCTACCCTTCTCCTGAAACAGACGCCCGACCTGCCGATTACGGGCTTCTAATACCTGAGTGTCGTGGAGATGTTGATCTTGCAGCTGTTGCACTTCTTCCTCCTTCTGAGCCATAAGATCATAACATTGTTCCCTTTCAGCTTTAAAATCCTTGGCTTGTTTGATCATTTTGTTCTCGACAGTGATGGCCCTTTTCTTTAACCCCGCAACCTCATTGTCGTATTGCTCTTTTAACTGTCTAACCAGGCGTGCTCTTTCTTCCGCATTCTTAGCCAATTGTGTTCGAGCCCTGGCTAGTTCATTCTCCGCTTTGTTCAAATCAAAACCATAATCATCCACTTTCTGCCTAAGGTTCTTTATAAACTTTTCATCCTTTGCACTCCGGGCGGGATTTTCGGCTGCTATTTTTATTTCTCGAATTTGAACTCGAAGGGCTTCATTTTCTTTGGCTAGCTTCTTCTTTTCACCCTCATCGGCCGCGGCTTGCAAACTATTTTCAAACTGAAGGTCCCGGACCTGCTTTTCTAACTCTCCTTATTTGGCCCTGTACTCTTTCTCTTTGGTCAACCAAGCCCACTGTTCTTGCGACGCCTCAACGAATTCCTGAATGTGAGGCTTTTTGGCTGGTCTCTCTGGTTCAGCTCTTGCAGTATTCTTCTTTCTATACCAGGAAAGATAGGCGGGTGAGACTTCGCCTCTAGATAGGTCACATACTCGAGTGTTTGCTGTCAAATACTGGCACTCGTTCCAAATAGAACGAACTGTTTCCTCGTGAAATTGGCCGTTGGAGCTAACCTCGACCGCGTGAACACTAAGATCTTCATCTGGATGCACTACCTGACACCTTCTCATTTGTCTCATCACACGGTATGGAGCGTACGGCTGAATGCCTCGAAGCCCATTAAAAGGAAGTAAGGACCAGTAGCGGGCATATACACAATTTCTTCAATAGGAAGCCAACTTATGTCCACTCTATTTGCCCCGCAGTGATGGAGCGAAGGCGGGATACCCAATCACCAAACCCCTCTGGCAACTTGAACCCTGAAATCCTTGTGTCAAACTCTTCAATGCAACTTTTCTCAGCGGACCCATAACTCATATACTGAGGGTGGTGACACAGGTGCTTGATCATCCACATCTGTAATAGAAGATTGCATCCCTCGAAGAAATCTGCCCCAGCTCTACAAGCCGTGAGAGCTCGGTATATCTCAGATACTATCATAAGGGCAAGGGTGCTTTTGGCATTGGTAATCAAGACTTTAACGACTCCAGCCACGCGCAAATCAATATTTCCATCTTTCCGGGGAAACACCACAAGGCCTAAGAAAGCTACCATGAAAGCGAAACGCCTATGCGCATCCCATTTTGCTCGGTTCCCTTTGCTACAAACCCCGCTTTTCGAGTTGTTGAATCCATCTACATGCCCGTACCTCTGGTATATAAACGTAGAGTGGAAAAACCATCCTCCAACTCGGAATATGGGACTCCCTTGCTTATTTTTAGCAAATCCATGAATTTATGAGAGTTAACAGCCCTTGGAGCGATCAAATACCTATGCCTTAGACCTTCAGTACTTCCCATATAGCCTGCTATCTCTTCCAAGGTGGGTGTGAGTTCAAAATCCGAGAAATTCAAGACGTTGTGAGATGGGTCGCAAAACGTAACCAATGCCTTTATGATGTCTGCCCTAGGCCTTATCTTCAGCAAACCGGTGAGACCTCCCAAATGTAGCTTGACCTTATCTTGCTCCGATTTACCCAAATCCTCCCACCACATATGCAACTCCAAAGGGATCTTGTTCATGATTGTTACTGGCAAACCTTGACCTGTGCTCATTCTGCACATTTATTAAAGTAATTTTAATTAAGACAAAAAACTATGACTCATTTTGACTCAAAAAGAATAACACCATTTTTCAAAAAGTTTATTTCAAACTAAAACCCAGTTTTTGCAAATACGGCCTTTCAGCACTTCGGGGAAGAAGATTTTAAGGCTGTGCCTGCTAACTGGCCAAAAAATTTAAAAAATGACCAAAGGTGGTTGTTCTTGCAAAAACAGCCTTTCGGCGCCCTTTTAGTGACATTCGGCTATTTTGACAAGAATGGCATCACCTTGCTTGTAAGAATAAAATTTTGTTCTTTTTGGGCTAATTTTGCAAAAGGGAAGTTGGACCAGATGAGGGTTGCCTACGTATCCCACGCCCTGTGGGAATCAAACTGGCGTAGTTCGGGCAAACAAAACAAACTATTTTTGAAAACAAAACCCTTTCCTTCTTTTTTTTTTCATTTTTCTCAAAAATTCGGCAGAGTTTCAGTACCCTTTGGACATTGGTTTTTCTCTTTCAAAACAGGTGACTAACTCACTTAACCCTTACACTGCTATTTTCTTTTGTCCAATTTTCTCCCATCACTCAAAAGCCGGTCAGCATGCAAACCCAAAGCAAATAAATGCAACAAATAGCACGTAAAATATGCATCAGGATGGTCTGTTATTTTGGGTACACCTGTCCTAGACGGACCCAACCCCTGTGCCGAGTCCCCTAAGTCAAATGCACGCGATGCAGCAAATCGCTCTTACTAGGGATCCGGCATGAGGGTGAGTTATTCTAGGTTTAAAACTTGAGTTTATTGTTCTAGACCTGGTCTACCCGAGTGGACAGCTCAAGCAGAGGGGGGGCTGCATACCGGTAACCAAAAGATCCTCCGGCTTTGAAACTTGTCCAAGCCTCGTCCTGTTTGGGATATGACACTAACAGAAAGAAGTCACGACCAGCGTGCACTCCTCACTAGGAAGAAGAGAAGGGTTTCGTAGCAGTTTATATATAGTTCAGATAATATCAAAGCGGAAAAAAGCAACATTTGCACATTAGTCCCAAACATGTAATAAAATCAAATAATAAACAAAGCCAAATACAACAATTATCTAAGCTCGAATTCTGAACCCTGAACCAGAAATTCTGGGTTCTTGTCCCCAGCAGAGTCGCCAGAGCTGTCACACCTCCTTTTTCACTACACCCTCGGAAAGGATGTAATAAAGGGAGTTTGTTCCAACTTAAAGTGACAATCGAAATGGGATTTATTATTAAAAGATTCAGAGTTGCCACTTGGGAGATTTATGGTGTCCCAAGTCACCGATTCAAATCCCGAGTCGAGGAAAAGGTTGCCTCTATATTACAGTCCGCGAACCAGAAATCCGGGTAAGGAATTCTGTTAACCCGGGAGAAGGTGTTAGGCATTCCCGAGATCCGTGGTTCTAGCATGGTCGCTCAACAGTTATAATTGGCCTATTATTTGATCTAATACATTTTGAACCTATGTGCAATTTTAACTTTTAACCGCTATTATTTAATTATTTTTAAAAGAAGATTGCAACGTCATTTAGAATATGTTTCGAACCACGTCACATAAATGCACCCGCAGTCCATAACACATTTTATCTAACGTTTAGATTTGGATTTGGGTCACATAAATGCGCACTCGAGTTTAGGAAAGTAAATTATTAAAATGCGCGCCTAAAGCAGCTACGCGTTGATAACTTTGCGAGGGCCATGAAAATTTGCTAAATGGCACGCCTCAAATTCTAAGGTTGAGTTAAAAATTAATTAAAACGAGGGCCATGCAATTTTTATTTTGTTTGGCATGGCGCACCCCAATTTTATTTTAAAGGGTACTAAATTCAAAGGGCCGTAACTTTTTGTGTTATTGAATGTAGCGCGCCTCAATCAAGTTAATAGTCTGATTAATTAATACTAAATGTAATTAAAGGTTCTCTTTAAACTAACTAGGATGCCTTACATGAGGTAAAACTAATTCATTGCATAAAAAAAACTTGGGCCAACACAAAAGGAGTGGTAGTCCGACCAAAAGAAATGGCCAGGCTTTGATTCAAGAAAGCCTACAGAACTGGGACTCAAAACGAGCCCAAATTCGGGACCCTGCAGCTGTTGAGTCAAGACCCAACATCGAATCCCTACCATGCATGAACAACGTTCAAGGTTGTCAATGAATTCAAAATGAGAGAGCGAGACTAGTACATATGCAAGCAACTTTGGACTTGTTTTAACTCATCAATAACCAGTTATATGGCATCCAACAGTGATTCGAAAGCAATCGAGAGTTCCAGTTTTACTAATTAACAATAGGCAGCAGAGTTTCTGAATATTTATTAGCAATAATAATTGCAAGTTCCAATTCTAATGTTTTGATCTTAAAAGCCATGCGACATTGACTTATTCCGGTTATTCAACATCCAGTACCACCATGAGTATTTATCCACACAGATTACTAATTCAAATTCCTAAAAAATAAAAGACTTCAATCAAACAGCTTGAATTCAGGAAATAATCCAAAGTACTACAGGGGTTTTCTGAACTTTGCATGCAAACACCTCTTGTGAATACTCTTGGCAGTACTTTTATACATATTCATCAATTCAAACTCAAGGAATTCAAACAATTAAACCATACATACCCTACTGAGTTAAATGATCAGAGTCTAAAAAACTAAGCAATGCACCGTATTCTACTTTAGATCAAAATGACAGTAGTCGAGGAAATAGTTTTCCCTCTACACCTTGGCATATAAGATCCAACTAATAAGAGCACAAAACATTATTACATCAAAATTGATTCAGGAGACTTCATTACGCCTACATCCAGAAATTGACTTCTAGTTAAGCAAATTCAACACAACCTCAAGTTTATTCACATTTTTTCTTAAAGCCAAGCCTCGAATTACATTCAATTGGTCCTCAAAGTGTTAGAGAAATACCTGGAAAGGAAAGTAAAATGGAAGCAAGATCAGCAGTAGCAACAACAGTATCCCAGCAGCAGAAATAAACCACGAAACAACTTTAAGCCAAAAACGGATGCTCAATAGTCAAAAATCCAGAACCAAAACTCCAAACCCACCTTTTAAAACGCCAAACTTAAGTCATCTCAACCCAGATAGCTCAGAAACCATTTCATGAATCAGAAATTGAGGATTTCATAAAAAGAACTCGATGAAACAGTAATTTCAACAAAGCTTCAAACCAAAACACCTTCTAAAACGTCCAAAATAACACCAAGTTTAATCCATTTCAACCTCAAGCTATTCAGAGAATTATTTTCAGAAATTGAAGGCTTTAGAAATCAAAAGAAAACAACTCAATGAAATTGTAGAAAATCTTTCGTTTGGTATTTTTTCTTGATTTCTATCCCTGAACTCTCTTAGGTCTTCCAACCTTGCCTTGAAAGGCAAGAATGAGATGCCTTTATAGGCAAGGCTGTAGGGCAACCATCAGATTACAATTCTTTCAATTCTACCCTTTTCTAATTTTGTTTTTGCTACTTAGTCCCTCATTTAGTGACTTGTGGGTCAAGCTAACCAACTATAAGCCTGAAATTCAATGAAAAACCCCCACCCAAGCCTCTTAGAAGCTTCTAAATCTGTTACCATAAGACTCCTTCACCTAATCTACCCAAAATGCCCCTTAGTTACCCTGAAATTTACCCTTGAGTTTCAGGTGAGTTATGGGTCAAGTTGACACTGGGCTGACCCATTAGACAACCAGCCCAATACTGAACCTCGAACCCAAACACAATCAGACCAAATTTTATGAATCAAAATGAAATAGGCAGAAAACAGAAATGATTCGAGTAATTTTGGAAATTCAACTAATGAACAAACAATTAATGAAAGTAAAACTAAAATAATAATAGACTGTTTATACTAATCAAATAAAAGAAAATTTCTTACAAACTAACATGCATGTAAATGATACCCTAAAATCGGGAAAGCAAGAGAATTCAAAAGAAGGGGGAAGAAGCAGATACATAGAACAAAAATATAAACAAATAGGCAAAATGAACAAAAATAATACCTAAAAACCGAGCTAAGAGCCGATTTGACCAATTCTTGAACGGCTTCCAAATTCTGGACCGGAATAACCTTTAATCGTGTATTTTTATATGAAAACACACGAATAAGGGTCACTACAGTCTAAAATCCTCCACAGACTCGTCGATTTGGACTTTGGGATTTCTAGGGTTCTCTTTCAAAACAGATTCGAGGAGCTCTGTTGAGTTTCGAGGGTAACGGGTTGGGTATTTGGGATGAGGGGGTCATGGGGGTTTCGGGGTGTTAATTTGGGGCTATTTGGTGGTGGTGCCGCCGCCTTGAGGCGGTGGAGATGGAGGCGGCGGGCTAGGGTTTTGTCTTGGTCTCTGAAGATGAGATGTATTGAGAGAGACGAGTTTGAGGGGGGGGGGTCTACCGGGTTCGGACATTTATATATTGGGGAGGGGATCAGTACCCGACCGTTGATCAACAGAGATCAACGGTCCAGATCAAAACGCAGGAGGCGACGTCATTTGGTTAAGCTAGACCGGGTAGGGGAAAGGGTTGGGGCGGGTCTTGGACGGGTTGGGGCGTTTTGGTCTGGGCTTGGAGATGGGGAAATTTAAACAAAGCCCAAAAATCTTTGATTCAAATCCTTTGCTTTCCTTTTCTTTTCAATTTTCCAATTTTCTTTCTTTTCTCTTTTTTTTTTTGTTTTTTAAAATTAAACTAAAAATCTAAATTAATTCCTATAACCTAATTAACCTAAAAAGCACTAATTAAACCTAAATGATAATTATCACAATTAATTAAGGTCTAAATTAAAAGGAAAAACTACCAATATTCAAGAATAAAATTAAAAAGCAAAAATAAACTATTTTTTTTTTGTGATTTTTCCTTTTTTAATTGCTGGTTAATTCCTAAAATGCACAGTTAAATCCTAAATGCACATGCAACACATTTTTTGTATTTTTCATTAATTAACATGCACAGACAAACAGAAAATGCCACAAAAATCCACTAAATTGCAAATAATGAAAAGAAATTTATTTTCTTGAATTTATGGGAGTAATTCATATAGGGCAAAAATCACGTGCTCACAGGCGCCTCTCGTGAAGACAAGGCTAGCCAGTTTAATCCAATTCATCTTTTAAGGCAGTTAAACAACACAAAATAGTCTAAACATGATTTAATAAGTCTAAGTAGCGGAAATATCAAGAATAATGCGGAAATCCAACCTAACACAGCCCTAACCGGGGTGTCACAAGTCAAGAGCATCTACGAATCACAGTACAGTCTGCTAAAGTCATAAACTACTACAAGTGTTTGTAGGAAACAGAAATGATAGAAGAGTAGAGACACGGGGCTGCGGACGCCAACAACTACCTTGTAATGTCCGAAAAAGCCCGCCTGGAACTATAGGAAATCAACACTCAGGAGCGGAACCAGCTACGCCTGAATCTGCACACAGGGTGCAGGGAGTAAAATGAGTATTCCAACTCAGTGAGTAATGAATATAAATAATGACTGAAAGCAAGAAAACACATAAAGCATATGTCAGTCTATAGTGAAGTAGTAAAATCATTTATAATCAGGAAAACCTTTAAGAATCGGGAAAATGCTCTTTAAACCAGTAAACAAGTAATTGACAAATAATTATGATAAAGTAAACAAATAAAAGTTCGCCCCTCGGGCATAGTAACACCACAACTGCCCCTCGGGCAACATCTCACAATAGTAACAGCCCCTCGGGCTCACTCTCACATCACAATGGGTACCCGCGCTCACTGGGGGTGTGCAGACTCCTGGAGGGTCCTCTTACGGCCCAAGCGTAATAACAAGCCATCTCGTGGCATCAAATCTAGGCCCTCGGCCTTATATCAATCAAGCCACCTCGTGGTGTACATATCTCAGGCTCTCGGCCTCCAATCAGTATCAGTATCTCCTCACAATATAGGCCCTCGGCCTTACTCAGTCAAAATCATCACAAGCCCCTCGGGCAATAGTAAAACAGTGTTTCTCAGCCCAAACATCATTTAAATCTCAAAATCTGAGTAAAAAATGGCTGAGTAGTAAAACAGTGGAATTTAATATGACTGAGTTCAAATAATAAGTCAAAACAGTGAGGAAATATCAAATAAAAACCCCGAAAGGGTTCAAATAGTTGGCACGAAGCCAAATATGGCAATCAGCCCAATAAACAATAATAACAAATAGTTTTAAATCAAATACGCGGTAAAATCATCAATCGGGACAGACCAAGTCCAAATCCCTAATAGTACACGACCCCACGCTCACCATTGAGCGTGTGCCTCACCTCAATATAGTACTACGATGCACAATCCGGGGTTTCAAACCCTCTGAACATCATTTACAAGCATTACTCACCTCGAACCGGCTAAATCCCTAGCTCGCGACGCCTTTGCCCTTCGAATTGGCCGCCACGTGCGTCGAGTCTATCCAAAATCATAACGAATACGTCACAATATGCTAAGGGAACAAGACCCAAGCGAAAACAATCGAAAAATACCAAGAACCCCGGGCCCACTTCTTGAAACTCAGAAATTTTCATATCACTAGATTCTTCATCTTCTCACGAGTTCATACATACCAAGAACACGAAAATCGGAGTCCAAATGACCCCTCAAATCCCCCATTAAAGGCCTCCTAAACTCAAGCCCTAAACCTCCATTTTTAGCCCTTTAATCCTCCTAATTACAGCCTTAGTTCATGAAATTCTACCATAGAAATGTGTTTTAAGTCCAAAATCCTTACCTCAACGAAGTCTCTTTGATTTCTCTCGTCAAAATCGCCCAAAGCTCCCAATTCCGAGTTCAAAAATGGTTAAACCCTTCAAAAATCGTGAACTATGAAATATGTACCTTCTGCCCAGGCCTCTCTGCATCTGCGGTCCAAAATCCGCTTCTGCGGTACCGCATATGCGGTCGATCCATCCGCTTCTGCGGAAATTCATTAAACCAGCCCAAACTGCATCTGCGGTCCATTTGTCGCATCTGCGACTCCGCAAGTGCGGCTCCCATACCGCATCTGCGGTTCCTGACCCCAACTCCTAAAATCGCATATACGCCTTCACTTCCGCACGTGCGACACCACACCTGCGGTCCCCAAGCCGCAGGTGCGAAAACACCAGAAACAGCAATATTAGCTGCTGGAACAATTCACCAATCTCTCCGTTAACCGTCTGAATTCACCCCGAGGCCTCCGGGACCTCAACCAAAAGCACAAATATAACCTAACACCTTATTCAAACTTGTTCCAATCATCAAAACACCTCAAACAACATCAAATCTACCAAATCACATCGAATTCAAGCCTAAGTTTCTAAAATCTTCTGAAATACGCTTTCGATCAAAAGCCCAACCAAACCTCGTCCGAATGACCTGAAATTTTGCACACACATCCCAAATCACATGAAGAAGCTACTATAACTCTCGGAATTCCATTCCGACCCTTATATCAAAATCTCTCGCCTACCCACCGGAAATCGCCAAAATATCAACTTCGCCAATTCAAGCCTAAATCTACTCCGGACCTCCAAAATCCATTCCGATCACACTCCTAAGTCATAAATCACCTCCCGAAGCTAACCGAACCATCGGAACTCACATCCGAGCCCTCTAACACATAAGTCAATATCCGGTTGACTTTTCCAACTTAAGCCTTCTTAAAAGAGACTAAGTGTCTCCAACTTCACCAAAATCAATCTGGATTCAATCCAACCAACTCGATACCTCAAAACACAGATGAACAAAGCAAGTAGTAGCAGAAATGGGGGAAACGGACCGGTAACTCAAGAGACGACCGGCCGGGTCATCACATCGCTCCAAAACTAGTCAATAATTATGCAAATCCATAAATGTATAATGAAATACTCATAACAATTCAATTTATAACGATTTCTAACCCCAATCGAAAAGTCGATAAAAATTGTCCACGTGCCCGGATTCCGAAATTTTTTGAAGATAAACTTTACCGCTAACACCATAAATTAAACTTGAATATACCATTTTATCTAAGTTCCATTTCCAAACTCGTGGTTAAAATCCAAAAATACCTATTCCTAGGTTTTTCCACCAAAACCCGAATTTCTACTAATTTCCATGTTCAAATCCATATAAACTCATGCATTTAACTCAAAATTGTGATAAAAAGCACTTACTTCCTTATGATTGATGAATATGGAACTCCAATGTGCTCCAAAATCGGGTCCCATGGGCGAAATGAAATGAGATAGAGGTAAACCCTAAGAGGACACTGCCCAGCCCCGATTTTTGCACCTGCGGTCACTTGACCACTTCTGCGATTCCGCATGTGCGGCCCAACTACCGCTTATGCGGCCTTCCACCAGATCCCTCAACTCCGCATTTGCGGCGCCCATCCGCTTCTGCGCCTTCGCTTCTGCGGCTGCACACACGCAGGTGCGGTCCCGCTTCTGCGGAACTCGACCGCATCTGCGATCCACACCTCTCCAAGCAAAATCCGCTTCTGTGAGTCCTTTCCCGCACCTGCGGGCTCGCATCTGTGTCCCTCTTCACGTAGGTGCGGTCGCACCAGATGTTCAGCTGCTTTAGTTCTTCCTCAACTTCAAATTTCAACCTATTAACCACCTGGAATCCACCCGAGGCCCCCGGGACCCCGTCCAATCACACTAACCAGTTCCAAAACATAATGCGGACCTGCTTGAGGACTCAAATAACATCAAACAACGCTAAAACCAAGAATCGCACCCCAATTCAAGCTTTATGAACTTTAGAACTTCAAACTTCAATATTTGATGCCGAAACCTATCAAATCATGTCCGATTGACCTCAAATTTTGCACACAAGTCATATTCGACATTACGGACCTACTCCAACTTTCAGAATCAGAATCCGACCCTAATATCAAAAAGTCCACTTCCGGTCAAACTTCTCAAAACCCTTCAAATTTCTAACTTTCGCCAAATGACTATAAAATGACCTACGGACCTCCGAATCCACTTTGCGCACTCCTAATACTAGAATCAACATAAGGAGCTATTCCAAGACTCGAAATCACAAACGCACATCGATAACACGGAAATGCACTTCAACACAAACTTATGGAATTCTTCCAGAATGCTAACTTCCACAATAGGCGCCGAAACGCTCCCAGGTCTTCCAAAACCCGATCTGGACATACGCCCAAGTCCAAAATCATCATACGAACCTGCTGAAACCTTTAAATCCTGATTCCGAGGTCGTTTACTCAAAAATCAAATCTTAGTCAATTCTTCCAACTTTTAGCTCCCGAAATGAGAATTCTCGTTCCAAATCAACTCCAAACTCCCTGAATCTCAATTTCGACTACGTGTACAAGTCATAATACCTAAAGTGAAGCTGCTCATGGCCTCAAACTGCTGAACGACGCACTAGAGCTCAAAAGGACCGGTCAGGTCGTTACATTCTCTCCCACTTAAACATACGCTCGTCCTCGAACGTACTAAGATCGCGCTGGAGTTGTCAGAAATCACTGTTTAATACCTCGTGCACCTACCCGTGCTACCACAACTCAGTTGAGCACATTAGCTCGAGCAAATCTGAAGATATTCTCTTATATTTAGGCAAATAAGCCTTAGAGCCTAGTTCCAACATTCGGAATTCTCTACCTGGCCTGCTTCCAACATACGAGCACCGCATCGATCACTACACGATGTACCAAAACATGACTGCATTCCTTTGCTAAATTCACAGGACCAAGATAACACTCTCTGATCATAATAGCCGACATTCCACGAATCTGATGCTCCCAGTGCACCTCATGACATATATAAGTCTTGTCCCAACTTTTGCAATACCGCCACGATGGAAGAGATGTGTAGAAATTCATAACCAACTATCGAGTCAACAAATCATTGAGTCTATACTCCTGACAAGAACCATTACCTCATTCTGAACCACGCAACGATAATTGCTCCTTAATATGCTTCATATAAACCTGATTGCACTAATCCCAAGCCCAATAATCTCTTCTCACCCAGTATAAGCTGCTCAGGCAACAAGCCACCCCAAGCAAGACCAAAAGTTTTACATGATGCCACAATGTGCCAATAAGCTACAAACTCGAACGCGATACATAAGGAAAACGAACTCTGGAAGGGACTACTCAACCCAGGCAACTAATTAGACAACTGAAAAAGGTGTTATAACCCTTCCTCGAAAAATGGGAAACAAAACACACAAAAATAGATGTAGGAAACTGTACTCAATATCACACTGTTGCGGCGTGCAACCCTATCCAAACAACATACCCGTGGCGGCGTGCCACTCGATCCACACATAAAATTCACATAAGGAGATACTTACCGAGCTAAGTTGTTCATTACTACAAAATACCGAATATCGGCCATAAGCACGCTAAGTGCATAATACCATCCCTAGGGAGACAGATGGCGCCATACGCTACAAAACTCAAGCACAACTGAGGTGCGATATAATATCCGAATCTTGAGAGCCATCCTGCTTACATGACGCCATCGCTACGCGGAAACTCAACACATATGAAATTTTTCAAGCCGTTTCACAACTCACGTGGCACAATATGGTATTACATGAAATAGCCGATGACAAAACGACATCCGACATCCGAATACTACCCCATAAGGAGCGCTATTCTAAAATGAACACATCCGACCTGATATAGAGCCTACATTCATATTTAAATCCATCCACGGACCTCAAACCGATTCTGATCGCACCGTACTAGGCTAACAACCCTTTAAGGATCCATAATAACCCCTTTTTCCCATAACACGCAAGAACAACCATCATAACCGGAACAAACCTCCACAGTCCACAACCAGATGAATCTAGCACCCTCTAGGCATAAATTCCCAATTTAGCGATATTACCAAAATCTTCATACTTGGTTTCAATTCTTCAATCAATCAAATGACCACACGTCCCACTTACACAATCTTCCCGTGGGATACGCTCCCACGACCTTCCGCACCAGGTAACAGGTCTGTACATTCATACCATCGGCCGCACTAATGCTATGAAGTGAATCAAGGATCCGCAAATCAATACGCAAAGCCTCTTACACAAGACAGTGATCTTAGGAGACGCTGAAGACAATACCAACTGACTCTAACCATATGAGTCCTTTCTCGCTCATCCGAGCTCGATATTCTTGTCAACACCGAACCGCAACCTTGATCCTCAACTTCCAAATCCCATGCTACTCACTGCACTCAATCATGCCAATGTGCAAGAGCACAAAAATTTCATCATAACTCCGGAACCACTAATAGGGTAAACAGTTCATCATATAGAAACCTTTTACTTAGCTCATTTCAAGAGAACCATTACAACACATGACTTGATTCCCATAATTGCAAAAAATATAATCCTCTAGTAGTGGTCTAAACTACCATAACTCTCCCGGGGTCCATCTACACTTAACAAGCCATAATACTCAAGCGCCTCCAAATAAAATCAATTTTGGCGGCCGTCAAGCCTGGAATGTACTGCCACAAATCACATGCATAACTCAATGCGCTGAAGGAACTGATCGTTGCCACCATCATGCATATTCAACCATTTCTAGCCGATTCGACTTCTTCTAATTTACTCTGGACTTGCATTAGGAATAATAATAGCTCAATCCAAAACATAACAAACCCAAATCCATACTCATATTGAGTGACCTTATTTCACGAGACCACGCTGTCTCAAAACCCACGAACCATCTCATACCCTCCTTGTGCTAGGGGTGTTCATAAAAACTCGAAAAACCGAACCAAACCGAAAACCAAACCAAACCGACCAAAAAACCGATACTTTTTGGTTTGGTTTGGTTTTGATTTTGAATTTTAAAAACCGATCAAATTTGGTTTGGTTTTGGTTTTAATAAAAAAAAATGAAAAAAAACCGAACCAAACCGGCTATAGGAGTAGCTATTTTAAATTTATTATTACACCTATATATATGTATATTTTTATACAAAGTTTCAAAAATTTAGTGGTAAATGTTAATAGTTTGTACTTTTAGTATAGTTCCTTAACTTTAGATTCTAATTTGATTGGTAGTTTTCTTTTGTTAAGTGTAAGAATCCATTTCATGTTAAAAATAATATATTTTTAATCGAGCCCTTAAATTATTCATCACTATTTGATTCAATTATCATCAATATATCTTGGTAAATAATAGATTTCTCAAAGGACAATTGATTTGATAGTGTTACATTGAAAATATGGTCGCCGGAATATGTGTTTGACAGTGTATGTCTTATATTTAAGAAAAACCGACAAATAACCAAAAAAATCTACATAAACCGAATCGAGAAAAAACGACTTAATTGGTTTGGTTTGGTTCTAATATTTAAAAAACCGACTTACTTGGTTTGGTTTCTTTTAAGGGAAAAACCGATTAAAACCGAACCATGAACTCCCCTACTTGTGCGCATATTCGCGTCTTCAACTGGTACACCCATTCTGATAATTTCTTCATGCATCCGAAGTCATTTTCCCTCATTCCTCCAAATGCTACATTGCAAGCCGAAGATAACATAGAACTCTCCAAGCCCCTTCTTCATAATCCGCTGCAAAAGTTCGCTACTCAACAATACTATGGACTCGAAATCACTAGGTGCCACACTTTAACCTTTAGATCCACTAGAACCGTTATTGAGAGCCACCCACCCTGACTTAGTCCCTAATAATAATCAACTCCAAGGCTCTTCTAGCACATGAACACTCTCACGATGAAGTACCTAACTGAATCATTTCCCTTGTAAATCACCTTCGTACGAAGCATAAATCCTGAATCTTCCCAAAGCCTAAACATGAGTCAATAAGGCCAATTATAGCACACATTTATCAAATCCTTTGCTCAAGTTACCACTTATGTTCTCTTCCCTTAGCCGTAATAACCCACCAATACGCAAGTAACCAGAATCTTCGCCAGTAGATAACCATGCAACCCAAATCGTAGGCGGTGGGACTCTCCCACTTAGCTTGGAGCCACCCATTACATAACTCTGGAACCCACCTAGATTCTTTCTTCATCGTCGACCTGATCTTGCACAACCAACTCGCCAAACTCCCTCGAAATCCTTCTGTTATACCTTTCATGAACACTCTGAATCACTAACCACATTCACATATTCAACCTCTTACCGGATAGCCAGTATAATTATCCGTATCAAGCAAGCTCTTTTCTATCGCATCCAATCGCCTGCCGTATAATAGCCAATATTCCAAGTTAAGCCCGTTGACCTAGTCACTGTCCACCATAAATCCCAAATCACTCTAAACTCCTCTCATGGCGTGTAGTCATCCTACTACAGAACCCATGTGCTACTCTGCCACTCTCCCACTTTGGTCAAACTCATCCTCACTCTTGACCTTATAGAAAATTTAACCACCATAAGGCACTCCTCACATGTACTTCCTCATCCTTCGCTGCCCAGTTGTTCCCTTAAATGAAAAATCTATTTCTGTAGCACTTGAACCAATAGATCACTACTAACTTTAAATCCCTTCAAAGGTCATCTTTCTTGAGTCATCAACACTAGGAACACCGATTCACTCCTGAACCACCACACACCGTGATCTCTGATAGTCGCTTCTCCGGCACTATTCACAATACTCTGTCTCAAAGGCGAATTGAAGAAAACCATAACACTGGCAAACTTAACACATTATATTCAATCAAGGATGACGACGCCATATCACAGATGAAGATTCCACCACGCTCAAAAATACCAAGTCTCATTATTCCATCAACCCAAATCTGGACCTTCATAGGCCAATTGCTTTTCCTCCGCCGGAAATAAGATACTGAATCTCACAACCATGCAGTGAGTAAACCTCTTTTCAAGTCATTCACTGCCCCGACACGTAGGCAAGCATCCGACCATCATATCAATACTGTGCGATAACAACTCATGAGCAACATAGAAACCTATGCATAGCCTCAAAGCTTTCAGAAGTATAGCTACTGAGCTGAAATGACAGAATACCCTTCCGCAAGGCGAAGACAATAACCCAATCAACTACGTAGGGAGAAACATCCCGCACCACATCTGTAGTACCATTACAATTCCTCAATTCCCAATTTTATAACCAGCGCTTCACGCCGCGTAAAAATTGAATGGGAAGAAAATGAAGGCATAAGCCTCAAAGGAATCAAAATCGCACGATGAGGAATTAAGAAGGGAAGTGCTCCTAACAGCTCTGTAGCCTCTCAAAGATAAGTACAGACGTCTCCGTACCGATCTGCAAGACTCTACTAGACTCGCTCATGACTCGTGAGACCTAAGTGAACCTAGTGCTCTGATACCATGTTATCACGACCCAAATTTCATTAAAGGTCGTGATGGCGCCGGACACCACTATCAGGCAAGCCAACACTAAATAATCAATTTAGTTCTCGTTTTAGTATTTCTAAAATCATGATTTTTCATCAATTTAATAGTAAAAGATGGACTTTACAGAATAAATAATAATATTTTAAAATTTTCAATATTGAATAACCCATAATCATCCCAAACCCCGTGTCACAAGTGCATGAGCGTTTACTAAGGAATAAATTAAAATACAATAATTGTCCGAAATACAATTTGGACAGAAAAGGGAAATACCAATACTCTGAAGGAGACTCTGCTGGCTACGGGTCGTCTCGAGAGATGCAGCTCACCTAAGTTTCTGTATCAACAATGCCGTTGCGCCCACTAGGTCACTAGACATGCATGTGCCTATGCAACAAAAATGCACGGCAAGTGTAGTATGGGTACGAAAACTACGCGTACCCAGTAAGTATCCAGTCTAACCTCAAAGAAGTAGTGACGAGAGATCGACTTCGACACTTACTAGTGCTCCAATAATATCAGGTACACTAAGAAAGTGAATAGGTATGAAGCAGAGTAAATATATGGAATATACATGTATAAAATACGTGGTATAATTTTCCACTTTACAATTTTACTCAAGCTCTCAACTAGCAAGTTCTCTCCGTAACCGGAGCATATATATATATATATATATATATATATATATATATATATATATCATCAAGAGGTTGTCATAATTCAAATGAGGGAAATCCTCCGATACACTAGCTTCTAGCAAAAAGTTACGCACGATTCCATGAGGAAGAATATATATATATATATATATATATTATATATATATATATATATACACACATATATACTTCCTCATGGAATCGTCGAGGCGTACGGCCTGATTCAACATAAAAGTAAACGGTGCACTGCTGCGAGTGAAACGACGCGAATCATAGATGTATCTATTTCCCCGCTCACGAATCATACATGCGACGCGGTCAAATATAAATTTAATAAATTACCTCGCTCGCGAATCATACATGCGACGCGGTCAAATATAAATTTAGGAAATTACCCCGCTCCCGAATCATACCTGCGACGCGGTCAAATATAAATTTAATATTTAAGTTGTATCTCTTTCTTGATTATTTTCAAAATAATGGAAATTCATATTGAAACTTTTTAAGTAAATTACCCCGCTCGCGAAACATACATGCGACACAGTAACCCATAGATTTCTTAAGCTATTATAATATTCCTCAATTCTTTTCGAAATTACGAAGTTCATATGAAACCTTTTAAACTTAGATTCTTCAAAATTCAATTCTTTCAAGACAGTTATTGCTCAACCTAAATCTTACATCTTCTCAAGGCAAACAATAAACATAAATCGACGGTAATATCAACAAGGCATGGTGTAAACCTAGGCTACCCGAACATATGTATAGCTAGTAACTAAGTACAGACTCTCGTCACCTCGTGCGTACGTAGCCCCACAATTAAAAGCACGTATTAATTTATTTCACCTATGGTGTTAATTCCCTCTTACAAGGTTCGAAAGGAGACTTACCTCGCTCCGAAGTTCCATAACCGGCTCCCAAGCCCTTCCGACAACTCCAACCAATGCACAACGCTCCAAAAATAGTCAATAATTATGCAAACCCATAAATGTATACTCAAATACTCATAACAATTCAATTTATAACAATTTCTAACCCCAATCGAAAAGTCGATACAAATCACCCTCCGGGCCACGTGCTTGGAGTCCAAAGTTTATCATCTATTTTTCGATGATAAACTTTACCCCTAACACCACGGACTTAAATATACCATTTATTCCAAGTTCTATTTCCAAACTTGTGGTTAAAATCCAAAAATACATATTCCTAGGTTTTTCAACCAAAACCCGAATTTCTGCTAATTTTCATGTTCAAATCCATATAAACTCATGCATTTAACTCAAAATTGTGATGAAAGCACTTACCTCCTTATGATTGATGAATATGGCACTCCAATGTGCTCCAAAATCGGCTCCCATGGAAGAAATGAAATGAGATAGAGCTAAACCCTCATTTTAAAAGAGGACACTGCACAGCCCCTATATTCGCACATACGGCCCAACTACCGCTTCTGCGGCCTTCCACCAGATCCCTCAACTCCGCGTCTGCGGTGCCCATCCGCTTCTGCGGCCTATATTAGATGTATATATAGTATAGCATAGTGTGTGTGTGTATAATATCAATTTGGAATGCAACAACATGGCTATCAAACTAGCCAAACAAGTTTATAAACTAAATAACATGTCTCTCAAAGTACTTAAACCAAAACAACATCAACACACACACAGACACACACACACACACACACACACACACACACATATATATATATATATATATATATATATATATATATATATTTATATATAATAAGTGTATAGCATATAAGTTATATAAGATGTATATATAGTATAGTATAGTATTGTATACACATTTGATATATCCAAAATGCCCTTATTATTTGCTACCACCTCATTAATAGCGAGGACCTTTTTGTCTTTTCAAAATATTCCACATTTCATTACCTTTTCCGTTCTACAACTATCAGGCGGGAAACATTTCTCCCTGTATTTTTCTTTTCCAGTCATTGCTCTTCTCAGATTCTAGAAGGGGTTTTCTTTTATTATCTTTTTTGGTTGCACCTTGACTAAAACTGCAATGAAGATAGGAGTTTAGTATTCTAATTTCTCTTCATTCAGCGATCAGAATCATGGTGTACACTTTTTGTAAGTTTTTTATTTACTTGTTTATACCCAGCAATTAGTCTATCTAATTTTATTCGATAGAAACCACCATTGTTGTTTCATTTAATTTTGGATTAGCTTTAATTTTTCTTCGATCACTACAACATGATTGGTAAAAAGTTTTCTACTTGTATATCATCTAAACTCTAGGAACAAGGGATGAACATTCAGAAAGATCTAGAAAATAAAATTTAGAATTCTTTCAAACCATTTTTTTTCGGGTTTACTGTCACGACCCGATTTAGGATCATGACTGGCGCTTAGGAGCAAGTGCTCCCAAGTAAGCCTCATCGGTAGAGAGAGTTTCCCCTATTTTAGGACTATCCAAAAATTTACCCTGTCTCAAAAATCAACAATAGAACTAACCTATATCAACCAAAATATCTTATATTTTTCATTAACTAATCAAATAGTTATTCTCCACTATTAATCAATCACTTGCAACACAGTAATCTTAAATTCATCTCCAAAATACTATAAAAGAGTCCAATACTAGTCATAGATATAAAATAATGAACGAATACTCATGACACTAACAAAATTGACTATGGAGCGACTCTAAGAATTTCAAGAAAAAGACTATAACCAATAAATAACAAATTTGCCCACGCGAATAAATGCGGTGCTCACCAGGAACTGCCAACTCGTGTACTCTAATTAACGGAATCCTTGCAGCGTCTACTGTCTCTGTAAAAATAATAGCGGGGAGTGAGTCGCTAGCTCAGTGAGTAATAACATTTAACCACAACCGTTTTTAATTGGGGACAAGTCAGAAAATATGCTAGTATCTCAAACAGAAAATAACATAAAAATGCCCTTTCAGAAACAATAATTAATTTTCAGTCTCATCATGTTTTTCTTGTAGTATAATACAATTAACAATTCAGTAATAAACTCGGTAACCACTGTATAATATCAATATTCACATTGTGGGAATTTTCAATGAATGGATCATGTAATCGGTATAACTGTGGACTTCTTCGCAAGAAGTCAAAATATAACGGTAGTCCCTACTCGAGGGAAATCGGTAACGATATGCTAGTTCTACCTTCCCACTAGCGAGGGCTATAACGGTAATCGGTAATTACAAGGTGCACCAGGTCTAACGAACCCGACGTTAGCTAAGAGATCCTTCAATGTCTACTCCCATTTATACTTGTCTCTGTAATCCGTCTATACTCGTAGAAAATATTTTAACATAATATAGGGCATTTCGGTTCTTATCAAATCATGTAAGTTCATTTCGATAACAGTAAATTCAAGTAACGGTAAAACATATCCAGTGACAGCAAGAATATTTAAAACAACGGTAATCATGTCAAATAACTATTTCGGTATCATATCGAGTAAAAGACTTGTTCCCACATGAAACTCAAAATAATCGGTAACATATTCATATTAAAAATCATATGTAAACCATGCAAGTTATGAAAACACAAATTGCGGTAAGATTACTACTCACCTCTTAATGCCAACTAACCAGAGCTCAACTTCTTATCAATCCAAATACTCAATTTGTGTGCAATCTATAAATAAATATAAGTCTAGTGTTACCACTCGTGAACTCTATAACCTATTTCGCTTTCAGTAGAATTTTTAGGTTATAACCAGCATCTTGGTTTCACTCAATTGAATTCATTAGACTACTTATCATTATTTTTTCTTAAAAAAAAACTATCCATCGCTAATTTCCTCTTCCAAATCTCAAAATCTCCTTTAATAAATCCTATTCAAAACTTCCAGGATTAGTAATAATAACTTCTCATATTGTATCTTCCTAAAAACTTGTTAGAAATAAGTTTTTCCTTGATATACCCATAATTCTGGATTATAATATGTTTTTGTTTTTTTGCTCAACTAATCCATCAATTAGCTTATGTAGAATATAAATCTGATTTTGTTCATGAGCATCCAATTCAATTGCAACGCTTCATACAGAGTGACAATATCATCTTTTTAATTCTACCCATGAATCTCTTACTGGTATTAATTTTCAATATTATTAACATATCATAACTATAATTGTATTGGGTGATACCCTTTTTTGCTTGAGCCCGACCGGGTTGGATCCGGTCCGGAGCAAGTCGGGGCCATCGAACCCGACCTGGATGCAAGGTAGAACGACGGCCACGTCTACAACCGAGGTCGAGTCATTTCGAGACCGTTACAGAGCTCGAAAGGAATCACCACCGGATGGAGAAACACACAAGGTCGGAAGCCGGGCTCGTAACGGATAACCAAGCGTCGCCGGATATCTCGCCCAAACGTGATTTTCTCAACCACTTCAGGCCATTAAGGCGTAATTACAGGGATCCACGATGTAATCAATTTACCTACCTTATTTTTACCCTTAATCAGAATGTATAAATGGGGATCTCTCTAAATTCTTGTGGGGCATCAAGCACAATTGTTCTAAGCAATATTATATTCTGGGATTATTTTATTTAACAGCAATTGTTGAGTCTTTATCTTTATTTTCCTCAACCTAAAAGCCTTTTGTATCTTTTAGTTCACGGATCCTTAAAACCCCATATAAATTCAATTGTTATCCGGATTCGAGGGTAAACAGTTTGGCGCCCACCGTGGGGCTAAGGATATTGCAGACAGGAAACAATGGAATGCCTGGGCTCGAAAACCCGATAGATGCCGGTTCCCGGATGGCGCTCAACACTGATCAGGCCTCCGGATCATCGCATAGCGTCCGGGGAGAGGACGATTCGAGGGCCCAGGCAGTCGGCGAAGAGACTGTCAACCTTAAAATGATTTTTGACATGCTGCAAGCCCAGCAATCGGCTATAGCTCAGCTCCAGAGCCGGGTCCAGGAGCCTGTCAGGTCCGAGGAGGCTCCCCGTGCAGCTGCAATCATCAATCCGACCCCAGTACAGCCGGAACGGGGTGGGCCGGATGCTGATTCTGATTCTGCGGTTCTTAGGAGGCTAGAAGAATTGACCGAACGAATCGAAAAGGGGGAGGAAAAGATCGAGGCCAACGATAAAAAAGTAGAAACATACAACTCCAGGGTCGACCAAATACCAGGTGCACCTCCGGTCCTGAAGGGCCTTGACGCTAAAAAGTTTGTACAAAAACCGTTCCCATCCAGTGCCGCCCCAAAACCTATCCCTAAGAAATTTAGAATGCCCGATATCCCGAAGTATAATGGGACCTCGGACCCAAACGAGCATGTGACAACATACACATGCGCGATTAAGGGAAACGATCTCGAAGATGATGAAATCGAGTCAGTTTTGTTGAAAAAGTTTGGAGAAACCTTGTCCAAGGGGGCAATGACGTGGTGTCATAACTTACCGCCAAATTCCATCGATTCGTTCGCCATGTTAGCCGATGCCTTCGTGAAAGCTCACGCCGGGGCGATCAGGGTAGAAACAAGGAAATCCGACCTATTCAAGGTCCGACAGCGCATAAACGAGACACTCCGGGAATTTGTGTCTCGATTTCAAATGGAGAGGATGGATCTTCCCCCAGTCACGGATGACTGGGCAGTACAAGCCTTCACTCAAGGATTGAACGCCAACAGCTCAGCCGCATCCAGGCAATTAAAGCAAAGTCTGATCGAGTTTCCAGCAGTTACGTGGGCAGACATCCATAACCGGTACCAATCGAAGATAAGGGTAGAGGACGACCACAGCGGAGCGAGTTCGGATTCACCATCCACACATAGGAATTTCGATCGACCTCGTAGGGAAAACTACAAAGATTCAAGACCGAACAAGGAAAGATATCGGCCGTATCAGGATGATAGGAGGCCTAAATTTACGAGGAACGACCGCGGCTACGAGAGAAGACCGTTACCGAAGGCCAACCTCGGGAAAGCCGTCGATAGACAGGAAGCACCCCGATTAGCTGAATATAATTTCAGTGTCGATTCGGCTACCCTGGTGTCGGCGATCGGACGTATCAAAGAAGCCCGATGGCCCAAACCCGTACAGTCCGATCCATCGAGGAGGGATCCCAAGTTAATATGTAAGTACCACAACACACATGGCCACAGAACCGAAGATTGCAGGCAACTGCGGGAGGAAGTTGCCCGGTTGCTCGATGAAGGTTACCTTCGAGAATTTCTCAGTGATCGGGCCAAAAATCATTACGAAAATCGAGATCGACCAGCCGATAGGAAGGAACCCCGGCACACCATAAACATGATAATTGGAGGGGAAGACGCACCTCAAGTACCAATACTGAAACGTACCAAGATATCGATCACAAGGGAGAAGCGGATCAGGGATTATGCACCAGAGGGAACACTATGTTTTAGCAACGAGGAAATCGATGGACCAGTACAACCCCATAACGACGCTTTGGTAATATCCATGATGGTCCGAGACACTAAAGTCAAGCGTGTCTTGGTCGATCCCGGAAGCTCGGCTAACATAATTCGGTCATGGGTCGTCGAACAGTTGGGACTGACAGGGCGGATAATTTCTGAGGTGAGAGTATTGAATGGATTTAATATGGCTACGGAGACAACACGAGGGGAAATAACTTTAATGATCGACGTGGGCGGAGTTACGAAAGCGACCAAGTTCTGTGTTATTAAGGGCGATATGAGGTACAACGCCCTGCTCGGAAGACCTTGGATACACGACATCGGGGCCGTACCGTCCACACTGCACCAAATGCTGAAATTCCCATCTGCCGAAGGGGTCATCACTGTGTACGGGGAGCAATGCGCCGCAAGAGAGATGTTCGCAGTAGATGAGGTGTCCAAGGCAAAATAGCAGTCAAAGTGTAAGCCNGGGATATGTATATACACTAAGATATCCCTCAACGTGAGTCATAATCGACTCGTCACGGGAAGGGGCGACCAGGTCTTTCCCTTCCCATCTACATTCAGCCCTCACCCGGTCTAGGCAACCGGGAGTGATTAGGCTAATGTACTCCGATGCCGGTTCGCCACGGCCCGGGACCGATGATGGGTTTTCAACCTGGAAGTCGGCAGATACCGAGCAACCAGTCGGTGTGAATGCTTTCAATGGGGGTTCTGGTGCATGTTCATCAGATCTAGCGGGGCTCGCGGCCGAGCTTGGTCTAGAAGGAACACTTTGTGAAGTTTTCGCCATTTCTTAAAAGCTTTACGAAGAGACGAAAGGAAAATACAACCAATGCAGAATTTGAGAAAGATAGGAAATGTTGAACCTGGAAGGGTCGTTTATACTTTTTCCATGAGGCGGTGGCACGAATCACGAAGCCACAAACACGAAGCGACAGATAATTAAGAGAAGCATTAAATGCCTGCAGCAGGCGTGGTCAGAGCACTCGATGGCTTTTTCACCTGGCGTATGGCCATACGTCACGGGCATCACGTCACCGGTCATATCGTTTATTATCATTACTCTCTAATAAACGAGGGGACTATCTGTATTGGGTGATACCCTTTTTTGCTTGAGCCCGACCGGGTTGGATCCGGTCCGGAGCAAGTCGGGGCCATCGAACCCGACCTGGATGCAAGGTAGAACGACGGCCACGTCTACAACCGAGGTCGAGTCATTTCGAGACCGTTACAGAGCTCGAAAGGAATCACCACCGGATGGAGAAACACATAAGGTCGGAAGCCGGGCTCGTAACGGATAACCAAGCGTCGCCGGATATCTCGCCCAAACGTGATTTTCTCAACCACTTCAGGCCATTAAGGCGTAATTACAGGGATCCACGATGTAATCAATTTACCTACCTTATTTTTACCCTTAATCAGAATGTATAAATGGGGATCTCTCTAAATTCTTGTGGGGCATCAAGCACAATTGTTCTAAGCAATATTATATTCTGGGATTATTTACTTTAACAGCAATTGTTGAGTCTTTATCTTTATTTTCCTCAACCTAAAAGCCTTTTGTATCTTTTAGTTCACGGATCCTTAAAACCCCATATAAATTCAATTGTTATCCGGATTCGAGGGTAAACAATAATATAGACTATATATCAACAACGTAGAATAAGAGTTCAAGTAAATACCCAAAAGAATCAGTAAGTAATTAAGATCCCTTGGCTTCTATTGATATGAATCCACGCATTGCTCCTCTCTAAATGTAACGATTCGACCGGTCGTTTTGAGTCCCAGCGCTCCGTTCAGCAGTCGGAGGCTGTGAACAGCTTCATTTCAGATATTATGACTCGTACGTGGGGTCGAAATCGAATTTCGGGAAGTCCAGAATTAATTTAGAAGGAGAATTCTTATTTTGGAAGCTTAAAGTTGAAAGAATGAACTAGGATTGAAATTTTGAGTAAACGACCTCGGAATCGGGATCTGAAGGTTCCAGCAGGTCCGTATGATGATTTCGGACTTGGGCGTATGTCCGGTTCAGGTTTTGGATAACCCTGGAGCGTTTTGGCGCCTATTGTGGAAGTTAGCATTTTGGAAGAAATTTCATAAGCTTGGTTTGAAGTGCATTTCAGTGGTATCAATGTCCATTTGGGATTCCGAGACTGGGAGTAGCTCTGTATGGTAATTCTGGAGTTGGGAGCGCGATCGGAAGTGAATTCGGAGGTCCGTAGGTCATTTTGGAGCAATTTGGCTAAAGATAGAATTTGAAGGTTTTTGAGAAGTTTGACCGGAGGTTGACTTTTTGATATCGGGGTCGGAATCCGATTCCGGAAGTTGGAGTAGGTCCCTAATGTCAAATATGACTTGTGTGCAAAATTTGAGGTCAATCGGACATGATTTGATTGGTTTAAACATCGGAAGTAGAAGTTTGGAATTCTAAAGTTCATAAAGATTGAATTGGGGTGTAATTCGTGATTTTCGTGTTGTTTGATGTGATTTGAGGCCTCGAGCAACTCCGTAATGTGTTTCGGGACTGGTTGGTATGATTGGTTGGGGTCCCGGGGGCCCCGGATGGATTTCGGGTGGTTAACGGATCGAAAATGGAGTTTTTGGGAAGGCTGGTGGTTGCTGGTTGCTGGTATTTCCGCTTCTGCGGAAAAGGGACCGCAGGAGTGGCCCCGCAGAAGCGAGGAAGAAACCGCAGAAGCGGTTGGGAGTGAAGGCAGCAGGAACCGCTTATGCGGTCAGGGATCCGCAGAAGCGAATCCGCAAAAGCGGTGGCTAATCGCAGAAGCGAAAATGGGCTGGAGCCCAGGGACCGCAGAAGCGGAATCTTTTCCGCAAAAGCGGGACCGTGGAAGCGGGAATATTTCCGCAGAAGCGGAACACCTGGAGGCAGAAAGGTTGATTTAAATCGTGGTTTGAGTTCATTTCTCCAATTTCTTCATGGCTTGGGCAATTTTTGGGGAGCTTCAAGAGAGGATTTTTGTCGTCAATGTTAAGGTAAGTTATCCCCATCACTTTTGAGTTAAATATATCAATTATGTATGGATTTAAGCATGAAAATTAGTGTAAATTTGGGGTTTTGGTTGAAAACCTAGGAAATTAGAAATCTTGGATTTTGATCACGATTTTGAGTATGGAATTAAGAGAAAATTTTATATTTGAGTTCCTAAGGTTATGGGTAATCTTTATCTTCGAGAAATTCCGGAATCCGGGCACGTGGGCCCGAGGTTAATTTAGTCATTTCATTAAGCGGAGTTGGGAATTTTTATAACTTGAATTTTTAACAAGTATTTGAGCATGTTCTCATTAGTTTGTCGTTAATTGGCTAGTTTTGGTGCATTGTGTGTCGGTTCAAGCCTTCGGAAGAATGTAGAATGCCGGTTATGAGTCTTCGGAGCGAGGTGAGTCTCCTTTCTAATCTTGTGAGGGGGAATTTACCCCATAGGTGAGTTAAATTGGTTATGTGCTCCTATTTGTGGGGGCTACGTATGCACGAGGTGACGAGAGTCCGTGCGTAGCTACTATTATGCCATTGTCCGGGTAGTTAGGGCCCAAAAGCATGTTATACTTGGATTATTTATGAACCTATTGATAGCTTATATTGTTTAAATCATCTTTGATTAGTAAATGAATTTAAAAGGAGATTAAACATCATTTTCCTGAATTGTTAAAAAGAGGAATTGTCTTATTTGGATAAATTGCCCCGATAGATCCTTAATTGGTTACTTGAGCGTGTATTTTATGTGTACCTGCGTCGCATGCATGATTCGCGAGCAGGGTATGTGTTTATTTATGGAACGGGCCGAACGCCTCGGCAGATTAAATAGATGCATCTATGGTTCGTGCCGTTCGACCCTCGGCAGTGCACAGTTTACATTCCCATTGGATCGGGCCGTCGCCTCGGTGTGATTTGCGTATGTTATTTGTCGCTTGAGAATTTTAAATATGAAATTGGCCCTTCGTGGCTTGATGCAAATTAAGAAGATAATAAAGAATAAACCTTGGAAGCCCTTGATTAATTGTTGAAGGTGTTTACCTGTTTTCTGGCTTCGCGAATTAGAATTACTATATGAATCCCATGATTTCCTCACATTTTAGTATATTGTTAATTGACCTCTAGTAAGTGTCAAAGTCGACCATCTCGTCTCTACTTCTTCGAGATTAGACGGGATACTTGCTGAGTACACGTTGATTACGTACTCATACTACACTTCTGTGCATTTTTATTGCACAGGTATATGTACTCTAGTGGCCCATTGGGCGTAGCAGCACGGAAGATTCTGGGACTAGGTGAGCTGCATTATTCGAGACGACTCGCAGCTAGTGTAGTTCCTTCCAGCATTTGTATTTTATTCCCTGTCCACTGTATTTCAGACAGATGTTGTATTTTATTTTCCTTATCAGTAGTTGCTCATGCACTTGTGACACCGGGTTCTGAGATGGTTTTGGAAAGACTTGTACTAATCATTTATTATTTAATTTGAATTGAAGTAGAGATTGCTTTAATTATGAAAAATAGAAGGAAAAATCCTAGATTTTTAAAGGTACTAAAAGAGAATTTAATTGATAATTTAGTTGGCTTGCCTGACAAAGGTGTCCGGCGCCATCATGACCCGTAGTGGATTTTGGGTCGTGACAACATGGTATCAGAGGACTAGGTTCCTAGGGTCTCACGAGTCATGACCAAGTCTAGTAGAGTCTGTACTTATCCTCGGGAGGCTGCAGGACTGTTAGGAGTACTTCCCTTCTTGATTCCCTATCGTGCGATTTGATCCTTGGAGGCGTATGCCCTTAGTTCATTCCTACTCAATCTTATGCGACGTGAAGCGCTTGTTATAAATCGAGAGTTGAAGAATTTCAATAGCACTACGAATGCGGTGCGGGTGTTTCTCCCTGCGGGATTATTTGGGCTATTATCGTCGCCTTGTGAAAGGATATTTTATTTGTTTCAGCCCAGCAGCGGTATTTCGAGGGCTTTGAGGTTAGGCACAAGTTGCCATGATGCTTATGAACGAATGTTGTGCAGTAGTGATATGATGGTGGGATGATTGCCTACGTGTCAGGGCACTGAATGACTTGAAGGAAAGTTTACTCAGTACATAATCAAGAGATTCAGTATTTTATTCCCGGGAGGGAACGACAATTGAACTAAGGATGGTCAGATATGGACTGATGGAAGTAATGAGACTTGGTATTTGCAAGCGTAGTGGAGTTTTCTTCTATGTTGGGGCGCTGTTGTTCTAATTGAACGTATTAAGTGTGTCGGTGTTATAATCTTCTATGATTCGCCTTTGAGGCAAGATATTGTGAAATAGTATCAGAGATACGACTATCAGATATCGTAGGGTGCGGTGGTTCAGGATGGAATCAGTATTTCTATTGTTAACGGTTCGAGAAAGATGACCTTCGGAAAGATTTGGAGTTAGTAGCAAATTGAGGATTCAAGATCTATGAAGATGAATTTTACTAGGGCAACAACTGAGCAGCAAAAGATGAGAAAGGCATGTGGGAAGTGTCAGGCGGAGATTAAATTGCTAAAAGGCCAGGTATATGAAGCAAAAGTCGAGTAGTCGATTAAGGGGATGAGTTCCACCAAAGTGGGAGAGCGGCGGAGAAGCATACGGGCTTGCAGTGGAAGGACCACGTACCTTAAGGAGAGTTTGGAGTGATTCGATGATATTAGTGATTGGTGATTGGGGTCTACGGATTTGATTTGAAGTAGGGGTTCTTGTACAATCGAAGATTTAATATAACGGAAAGGAGCCGCTTAAAGGAAGAAGGATGCAGCATGGTTTTGAATTGGGAGGATGTTGTCGCACATTTCAATGATGTCCACAAGGGGTAAATGGACCTGTGCAACCGGAGTGTGAGCTCAGACTCAGGAAGGGTCACTGATGTCGTAATAATTGTACCCTGTGCAATAGTGTTGGAAGATGCTGGGGAGAGCCTTCTATAGGTGGGGTAGTCAAGTGAGCAGATTAGCAGTCGCGTGGTTGGCGAGGCTTCTGCGAAGAATCTTATCGGGTATGTAGCGAAAGAATTGATCGTGCGAATGTGGTGGATGACTTAGAGTATAAGAATGGGGGTTTTAATGAGAGATCTCAAGAATTTTGGCGGTTGATTGTGCAAGGTTATGTCAATAAGAGATAAAAAGGACGAGTGAGTTCCAGATTGGTGAAATTATGGCTTCAAGCTAAGTGGGAGAGTCCCACCGCTTGTGATGGGGTTACAGAGTTGAGTACTTGCAAGGTTTCTGGTTATTAGTATGTTGATGGGTTATTCTAGCTACGGGAAAAGAACATAAGAGAGGAATTGAGCAAAGGGATGGTTGGAATGCATGTTATGGTTGGCCTTATTGGCTCATGTTCAGACTTGGGGAAGGATTCAGGATTTATGCCTTGTATAAATGCAGGTTTCAAAGGAAGTTATTCCGCCGGGTGCCTCGTCGAGAGGGTGTTCATGTGTTGTAAGATTTATGGAGCTAATTATATTCAGGACCAAGTCAGAGCGGGTGGCTCTCAGTAACGGTCCTAATGGGTTCAAAAAGAGGTAGAGTATGGTGCCTAATGATTTTGAGCCCATGAGTACAGTTAAAGATCAAGATTTGTAACAGCTTATGAGAAGGTGCCCAGAATGTTCTATAATATTTTAACTTGAGATGTACCATTTGAGAGATATGAAATGGTTCGTGGGATTTGAGACGGCATGGTCTCGTGATTCGAGGTCGCTCAGGATGAGTGCAGAGGGAGTATGTTATGTGTTGGAAGAAATCAGTAATATCTTTAAGGCAATCAAGGATAAATTGGAAGAAGGTAGTTGATTGGCCAGAGTTGAATTTGGCATATTGGTGTTGGCAGTCAGTTTCTGCAGCGTGATCGAGTTATGTAAGTGATTTGTGATGGCACGTATCAGGCTTGTCAGCCGCCGCAATTGATGTTATTCAGAGGCCTTCTATCGTTATGGCCTGTTGTGTGGAAGCAGATTCCGGAAGGGGCTATGGTGGCTTAGACCACTACTTGGATGGTTGCATATTCTACGATCATGAGTATTCGTCCGTGTGTTGCTATGTTTCTCCTGAAGTGAGTTAAGTGAAGAGTTCTTATATGATGAAGTGTTAAAATATTAATGTTTAAATCGTGTTCTATCGTATGTTGGCACATTGGGTGCAGTGAGCAGCATGGAAATTCGAAGTGAGGATCAAAGTTGCAGCTTGGTGCTGGTAAGGATGTCACGGGCTCGGATGAGCAGGAAAGGAGCTTCGGTGTTTAAGGTAAATTGGCGATGTCTTCAGCGTCTCTTGAGATTGGTGTTTTGTACAAAGGGCTTGTATTATGGTTAGTGATTCTTGATCGCTTTTCAACGTTAGTGCGGTCGGTGGGTTGGAGGTAAGACCCAGTAATTGCTATGGTAGATTGTGGGGGGAGGGGGGGGATGTCCCACAGGAACGTTTCATAAATGTGGCACGTAGTCACTTGACTGATTTAAGATCTAGACCAAGTATGAGGATTGTGGTAATGTCACTAAATTTGAGAAATTATGCCTGGAGGGCACTTTGTTCATTGGGTTATGAACTGAGGAGGTTGCTCCGGTTATGATGGTTGTTCTTATGTGTTATGAGGAAAAGTGGGTTACTATGGACCTTTAAAGGGTTGTTGGCTTAGTTTAATATGATCAGAAATCGGCTTGAGATCAGTGGATTGATTTATATGTGAACAGGGCCTTATATCAGGCCAGTTGTGTATGTTTCAGCGAGCATTCCTTATGGAGGGACAGTCGGGGGGGTGTTATTTTGTCATCCGCTATTCCAGGTAATGATGCATTGTGCCGTATGAGTATGAGACGGCTTGGTAAATTTTTATGTGTTGAGGCTCCGCGTGGCGATGATGTTATGTGAGCAGAATGGCTATTGGGATTCAGATCTGGTATCGCACCTCAGTGTGCACGAGTTTGTGGATTATAGCATTATATGTCTCCCCAGAGAATGGTATTATACACTTAGTGTATTTATGACCGATATTCGGTATTTGGTTGTAATGAGCAACTTAGATCGATGTATATCTCCTTATGTGAGTTCTATGTGTGGATCGGTTGGCACGCCGCCATGGGTATGTTATTTGGATCGGTTGGCACACTGCCATGGTTATGTTGTTCGGATCGGGTTGTGCGCTGCAACAGCGTGATGTTCAGTACAGTTCCCATATCTGTTTATTGTGTTCCGTTTCCTATTTTCTGGAGGGGACTCATATTAGTTGTGCGCCCGCGTCGCATGTATGATTCGCGAGCGGGGTAATTAGGAATTCTTTTCAGAGTTCGTTTCCTTCTGTATCACGTTCTAATTGGTAGCCTATTGGCACATGGTAGCATCATATGGGACTTTTGATTGTGTCCGCGGTGGCTTATTGCCGAGCAACTCGTACTAGGTGAGACGAGGTTGTTGGATTTAGGACCAGTGCAATTTGATTATATGAAGTGTATTAAGGAGCCAAGACCATTAGATAGTTCAGGAAGAGGCAATGACTCTTGTCAGGGGTATAGACCCAATGATTGGTTGATTCAGCAGTGGGTTATGAATTTCGGCACATCTCTTTCGTTGTGTCGGTGTTGTAAAAGTTAGAGCAAGACCCATGTAGGTCATGAGGTGCAATGGGAGCATCAGATTCGTGGAATTTCGATTAATTCAACCAGAAATGTTATTGTGATCCTATGAGTAAGTGATGCAAAGTGTGAATTCAACAGAGTTATGCAGTCGTGTTTGAGTACAGCGGGTAGTGATTGATATGGTGATCGTATGTGGGGAGCAGGCCTGGCATGGAAATTTCGGATGTTGGAATTGGGCTCTAAGGCTTATTTGCTCAAATAAAAGGGAATATCTCTAGAATTGATCGAGTTAATATGCTCAGTTGAGTTGTGGTAGCACGGGAAGGTGCATGTGAAGTTAAACAGCGATTTTAGACCACTCCAGTACAGTTCTCAGCACGTTCGAGGACAAACGTATGTTTAAGTGGGAGAGAATGTAACGACCCGACTGGTCGTTTTGAGTCCCAGCGCGCCGTTCAGCAGTCGGAGGCCGTGAACAGCTTCGTTTCAGGTATTATGACTCGTACGTGGGGTCGGAATCGAATTTCGGGAAGTCCAGAGTTAATTTAGAAGGAGAATTCTTATTTTGGAAGCTTAAAGTTGAAAGAATGAACTAGGATTGGAATTTTGAGTAAACGACCTTGGAATCGGGATCTGAAGGTTCCAGCATGTCCGTATGATGATTTCGGACTTGGGCGTATGCCCGGTTCGGGTTTTGGATAACCCGAGAGCGTTTTGGCGCCTATTGTGGAAGTTAGCATTTTGGAAGAAATTTCATAAGTTTGGTTTGAAGTGCATTTCAGTGGTATCAATGTCCGTTTGGGATTCCGAGACTGGGAGTAGCTCCGTATGGTGATTATGGAGTTGGGAGCGCGATCGGAAGTGAATTCGGAGGTCCGTAGGTCATTTTGGAGCAATTTGGCTAAAGATAGAATTGAAGGGTTTTGAGAAGTTTGACCGGAGGTTGACTTTTTGATATCGGGGTCGGAATCCGATTCCGGAAGTTGGAGTAGGTCAGTAATGTCAAATATGACTTGTGTGCAAAATTTGAGGTCAATCGGACATGATTTGATAGGTTTAAACATCGAAAGTAGAAATTTGGAATTCTAAAGTTCATAAAGATTGAATTGGGGTGTAATTCGTGATTTTCGTGTTGTTTGATGTGATTTGAGGCCTCGAGCAAGTGCGTAATGTGTTTTGGGACTGGTTGGTATGATTGGTTGGGGTCCCGGGGGCCCCAAGTGGATTCCGGGTGGTTAACGGATCGAAAATGGAGTTTTTGGGAAGACTGGTGGTTGCTGGTTGCTGGTATTTCCGCTTCTGCGGAAAAAGGACCGCAGAAGCGGTTGGGAGTGAAGGCAGCAGGAATCGCTTATGCGGTCAGGGATCCGCAGAAGCGAATCCGCAAAAGCGGTGGCTAATCGCAGAAGCGAAAATGGGCTGGAGCCCAGGGACCGCAGAAGCGGAATCTTTTCCGCAAAAGCGGGACCGTGGAAGCGGGAATATTTCCGCAGAAGCGGAACACCTGGAGGCAGAAAGGTTGATTTAAATCGTGGTTTGAGTTCATTTCTCCCATTTCTTCATGGCTTGGGCGATTTTTGGGGAGCTTCAAGAGAGGATTTTTGTCGTCAATGTTAAGGTAAGTTATCCCCATCACTTTTGAGTTAAATATATCAATTATGTATGGATTTAAGCATGAAAATTAGTGTAAATTTGGGGTTTTGGTTGAAAACCTAGGAAATTGGAATTCTTGGATTTTGACCACGAATTGGAGTATGAAGTTTAGTAAAAATTATATATTTGAGTTCCTAAGGTCATAGGTAATCTTTATCTTCGAGAAATTTCGGAATCCGGGCATGTGGGCCCGAGGGCATTTTGGTCATTTCACTAAGCGGAGTTGGGAATTTGTATAATTTGAATTGTTAACAAGTATTTGAGCATGTTCTCATTAGTTTGTCGTTAATTGGCTAGTTTTGGTGCATTGTGCGTCGGTTCAAGCCTTCGGAAGAATGTAGAATGCCGGCTATGAGTCTTCGGAGCGAGGTGAGTCTCCTTTCTAATCTTGTGAGGGGGAATTTACCCCATAGGTGAGTTAAATTGGTTATGTGCTCCTATTTGTGGGGGCTACGTACGCACGAGGTGACGAGAGTCCGTGCGTAGCTACTATTATGCTATTGTCCGGGTAGTCTAGGACCCAAAAGCATGCTATACTTGGGATATTTGAAATCTTATTGACATTTGAATTGTTAAAATCAAGTTGAACTAGTAAATGAACTTCAAAAGGATTAAACTTCATTTTCTTGAATTGTTAAAAGAGGATTTGGTTTTTATTTGATAAAATAGCTCCGATAAATTCTTATTTGACTACTTGAGCGTGTATTTTATGTGTACCTGCGTCGCATGCATGATTCGCGAGCAGGGTATGTGTTTATTTATGGAACGGGCCGAACGCCTCGGCAGATTAAATAGATGCATCTATGGTTCGTGCCGTTCGACCCTCGGCAGTGCACAGTTTACATTCCCATTGGATCGGGCCGTCGCCTCGGTGTGATTTGCGCATGTTTATCTATTGCTTAAGAATTTTAAATGTGGGATTGGCCCTTCGTGGCTTGATATAAACTGATAAGATAATAAAGAATAAACCTTGGAAGCCCTTGATTTATTATTGAAGGTGTTTACCTGTTTCCCGGCCTCACAATTAGAAACTTCTATATATAAATTCATGATTATCCTCGCACTTATAGAATAGTGTTAATTGACCTCTAGTGAGTGTCGAAGTTGCCATCTCGTCTCTACCCTTCGGGATTAGGCGGGATACTCACTGAGNGATTAATTGTTGAAGGTGTTTACCTGTTTTCTGGCTTCGCGAATTAGAATTACTATATGAATCCCATGATTTCCTCATATTTTAGTATATTGTTAATTGACCTCTAGTAAGTGTCAAAGTCGACCATCTCGTCTCTACTTCTTCGAGATTAGACGGGATACTTGCTGAGTACACGTTGATTACGTACTCATACTACACTTCTGTGAATTTTTGTTGCACAGGTATATGTACTCTAGTGGCCCACTGGGCGTAGCAGCACGGAAGATTCTGGGACTAGGTGAGCTGCATTATTCGAGACGACTCGCAGCTAGTGTAGTTCCTTCCAGCATTTGTATTTTATTCCCTGTCCACTGTATTTCAAACAGATGTTGTATTTTATTTTTCTTATCAGTAGTTGTTCATGCACTTGTGACAACGGGTTCTGGGATGGTTTTGGAAAGACTTGTACTAATCATTTATTATTTAATTTGAATTGAAGTAGAGATTGCTTTAATTATGAAAAATAGAAGGAAAAATCCTAGATTTTTAAAGGTACTAAAAGAGAATTTAATTGATAATTTAGTTGGCCTGCCTGACAAAGGTGTCTGGCGCCATCACGACCCGTAGTGAATTTTGGGTCGTGACACCAAAATCCTTTGGTTAAGCTTTTATGGCTATCAAAGTCCCTTTTCTTTTTAAACCCTTAAACTAATTCCAACAGACCCTTTTCCTATGGGCTTCGGCCCTTTTTAAGTGCTTCTCTATTTTTTTTTGTTTTTTTTTTTGACTTAAATTATTTTCTTAATGACCAATATGTCCTTATTTAAAATATTGGGGTATTATATTTACCTCGTAGTGGAAGTGAAAATCTTTAGTATTTGGGTATTTGTTACTATTTGCCAGAAATAAAAATAGAGATGAATTTGGGAAATATGTTATGGAATAATGAGAATAAGTCTGGTGGCTTTAAATTGCTTCATGTCCAGTTCTGTTTCATACAATGTTCTTTAGCGACAATGTGGAAATTGATGGGAAGCTCTAGATTGAGAGGGCTTTGGCTTTTGGAACAGTTATGTATCGAGTGAGAGTAGTAGAAAACATGGGGGAACTTTTGGTGAATAGACAAAAAGCTCTTCACTATTAATGAGGTGGTAGCTAAGGGCATTTTGGAGATATTAAAAGTGTATACAATGCTAACATACTACAAGTTTGTAGTAGGTTAGCAAAACCCATATATACAACAAAACAACAACAACAACCCAGTAAAATTCCACAAGTGGGGTCTGGGGAGGGTAGTATGTACGCAGACCTTACCCCTACCCCGAAGGAGTAGAGAGGCTGTTTCCGGAAGACCCTCGGCTCAAGATAATTAGAAAAATAAAAAGGAGAGAATATTAGTTTCACCACATAAATCATAGGAAAAATAGGAACATAAAATGCAGAAGGAAAAATGCAAAACACAATGATGGCTAATGGATATATATGGGTTTTGCTAATGGATAGCAAAACCCATATATATAGCACTTAAATATGTCGTTGTTCATAAAACTTAAATAATATTAATATAGCACTACATCTTATAGAACTATATACTTTATTTTTAATTGTGTTATAGTAAGATCTAATCGAATATAATTGAATTTCTAATTGATCCACTTATGAAGTGTCACGGCCCGGATTTCCCACCGTCGGGATCGTGATGGCGCCTAACTTTTCAGAATGCTAGGCAAGCTAACAGATAAAGATTTAATACGCTAACCACTAACCAATTCAGTAAACAATAACAATTTAAGACAAGCAGAGTAAAGAAGTGCGGAATTTATAATAACTCAAGTACTAATACACGACTATCCAAAATCTGGTGTCACAATCCACGAACTACTAAGATTCACTACAAATATTGGCTGAAAGAAAAATACAACTGTTCTCGAATCTAAAAGAAAACAGGAAACTAGGATAACTGAAAGGGGACTCTAGGGTATGCGAACGCCGGCAGATCTACCTTAGGTCTCCTGTTGGACTGAAGCAGCAGCTCACTCGGGTCAGCACGGTCCGATACCAAAATCTGCATAGAAAGTAAAAAGTGCAATATCAGTACAACCGACCCTATGTACTGGTAAGTGCCGAGCCTAACCTCGGCGAAGTAGTGACGAGGCTAGGACAAGACACCTATATAAACCTGTGCAGTTAAGCAATATACGGGCCTCATAACAGATAATAGAAACTAAACACATGATAACGGGAGGGGGGAAAACATGCTGAGGGGAGTACGAAATCATAAGAATAGAACAGTAAAGAAACAAATCAAAACAAGTGCACGGCATCACCCTTCGTGCTTTACTCTCGTCCTCACCATAACAATTGAAAGGAACAATGATAATGAATATAAAAATGGCACGGCATCACCCTTCGTGCTTTACACTCTTCCTCACATGATAATGAATATGAAATGGCACGGCATCACCCTTCGTACTTTACACTCTTCCTCACATGATAATAAATATGCAATGACACGGCATCACCCTTCGTGCTTTACACTCTTCTTCACCCAGACAACAAAACAATAACAACCCGGTAAGGGAATTATTAATAATAAGCCTCATTTCAATATTTAGCTTCACAATGTCAATCTCAACTTGAGTCCATACTCAACAAATATCAAATTCTGGGAAACATGATAAGAATTGCTCAATATGAAGAATAACCAGTTTAAGCATGAACAATAATAATAAAGAATACAACAATCACAAGAATGAGACTCACTCGCATGCTATGTCCCGACAACAGCGTATAGGTACTCGTCATCTCACTTATACGTTGTACTCAAACACATAGCAAATAGAAAACAATACCTAATCCCTCAAGCTAAGGTTAGCCATAACACTTACCTCGCTATCACGGCCAAACTCAAAGCTCAATCACCGCTTTTCCCTTCACACTAACCTATGGGCCAATAGAATCTAGCAATTATCAACCAAACAATTCAATTTAAGCCTTAGGAACTACCCACGATTGCAAGGAATTCAATTTAGGACATTTTGAAAAAAGTCAACAAAAGTCAACACCCGGGCCCACTTGGTCCAAACCCGAAACTTGGACCAAAACTCGATTACCCATTCATCCCCGAGCCCGGATATACAATTGGCTTTGGAATCCGACCTCAATTTGAGGTCTAAATCCCTAATTTCTACCCAAAATCCCCAATTCCACAATGAAAATCCTAGATTCTAGGTTGAAATTTTGTTATGAGAAGTGAAAGATTGAAGGAAAAGAGATAAGAATCATTTACCTATGATTTGGGGAAGAATCTCCACACCTCTGCTGCCTTCGCAATTGCGAAGAACCTCTGTAAATGCGACAAAATGATCGCATTTGCGATCACAGCCCTACCCGGTTTTACTTCGCAATTGCGAAGACTGCATGGTCCAGCTTATGATCGCAATTGCGATGAAATCCTCGCAAATGCGCAACCTGCATGGTTTGCAATTTGCGATGCCTAATCTCGCAATTGCGAGATCAGAGGCCTGCAACAGGTTCAGTCATACCAGCAAATTTTCCTAAGTTCCAAAATACTCCGTAGCCTATCCAAAACTCACCCGAGCACCCGAGGCTCCAAACCAATCATGCACACAAGTCTTAAAACATCATACGAACTTGCTCGTGCGATCAAATTGCCAAAATAATATCTAAAACTACGGATTTAACACCAAAACACATGAAATTCTTAAGAACATTTGAAATTCCTATTTTCTCAACCGGATGCCCGAATCACACCAAATAAACTCCATTTTTTCACCGAATTTCACAAACATGACTTAAATATCATATTAAACCTGTACCGGACTCCGGAATCAAAATACGAGCCCGATACCAACGAGATCAAACATTAATCAATTTCTTTAAATCCTTAGATTTTCAGTTTAACAAACTTTTACAAAAATTCATTACTCGGGCTAGGTGTCACGACCCTAAAACCCAACCCGGTCGTGATGACGCCTCTCCTGAAGACAAGGCCAGCCAACTAAACCCAATTTACCTTCTTAAGCAGTTAAGCAATATAAAGCAGTCTAAAACATGATTTAATATCAATAAAGTGCAGAAATATAACCCAACACAGCCCTAACCGGGGTGTCACAAGTCACGAGCATCTATACGTCATAATACAAGTCTGCTAAGTCTGTAAACTAGTACATCTGTCTGAAACATGATAGAAATGATAAAGGAGGAGAAAACACGGAAACTGCGGACGCCAGGCAGCTACCTCGTGTACTCCGAATGTCCGCCTGAAGCTGGAAGGATCAGCACTCAGGAGCGGAACCAGCTACGTCTGAATCTGCATACAGGGTGCAGGGAGTAAAGTGAGTACTCCAACTCAGTGAGTAACAAATGTAAATAATAACTAAAAGTAAGAAAACACGTAAGGCACAAGGCATTCTATAATGAAGCAGTAAAACCAGCTAAAAACAGTAAAACCAGTGAAAAGTCAAGTAAAAATCCTTTTTCCAACAATGAACAGGTAATTGACAGACAATTAAGGTATAGTAAATAAATAGAAGCTCGCCCCTCGGGCACAGTGTCCACAAATCCGCCCTTCGGGCAACATCTCAGAACAATACCAGCCCCTCGGGCTCAATCTGTACCCGTGCTCACTGGGGGTGTGCAGACTCTTGGAGGGGTCCCTTACGGCCCAAGCACAATAACAACCCATCTCGTGGCACCAAATCTAGGCCCTCGGCCTCATATCAATCAAGCCACCTCGTGGCGTACATATCTCAGTCCCTCGGCCTCAAATCAGTATCAGTGTATCCTCACAACATAGGCCCTCGGCCTTACTCAGTCAAAAATCCTCACAAGCCCCTCGGGCAATAGTAACACAGTGTTTCTCAACCCAAAACATCACTTAAAATATCATTTAAGTCTCAAAACTGAGTAAAAATGATTGAGTAGTAAAACAGTGGAAAATAACATTACTGAGTTCAAGTAGTAAGTCAAAACAGTGAGGAAGTATCAATAAAAAGCCCCGAAGGGTTCAAATAGTTGGCACGAAGCCCAAATATGGCATTTAGCCCAAATCATAATGATAGCAAATAAGTTTCAGTCAAATACGCGGTACAATCATCAACCGGGACGGACCAAGTCACAATCCCCAATAGTGTATGACCCCACGCTCGTCAAAAAACGTGTGTCTCACCTCAACATAGCACTACGATGTGCAATCTGGGATTTCAAACCCTCAGGACATCATTTACAATCATTACTCACCTCGAACCGACTAAATCTCTAGCTCACGACGCCTTTTCCCCTCGAATCGGCCTCCACGCGCATCGAATCTATCCAAAATCAGAACGAGGACATCAAAATATGCCAAGGGAACAAAGCCCAAGCGAAAACAATCAATAAAGGGCACAAATCCCGAAATTACCAAAACCCGACCCCCGGGCCCACGTCTCGAAATTCAGAAATTTTTACATTAACGGATTCCTTATCTCCCCACGAGCTCATACATATCAAAAGTTCTAAAATCCGATCCCAAATGGTCCTTCAAATCCCCAATCAAAAGTCTAAATTTCTAAGTCCTAGTTCTCCAATTTTAGGCTTAGATTTCATGATTTTCTAGGTGGAATTCACATAATAATCGAGTTCTAGTCCAAGAATCTTACCTCCAAACGTTTCCCCCTTGAATCCCTCTTCAATCTCCTTCAAAGATCTCCAAAAACGATCAACTATGGAGGAAATAAGCCTCAAAATCGCGGACAAGACGAGTTTAAAAAATTCTGCTTAGGTCTAATTTCCGTCTTCGCGAACGCGGTCAAACCCTCGCCTTCGCGAAGCACAACTTAACTTTGACCAAAATTCCTGTTACGCGATCGCGACCAAGCCCTCGCGAACGCGATGCCTTACCCTGAAGAACCTTCGCGAACGCGTCCCATACATCGCAAACGCAATGAGTTAATTCCAGTAAAGCTCAGCCTCTCAATTCCTTCTATGCGAACGCGACTACACGCCCGCGAACGCGATGCACAATCTCGCAGCCCTTCGCGAACGCATCACCTGCCTCGCGAATGCGAAGGCTAAATTTGCACTTCTCTCAGCTTACTCTTCGCGAACGCGAAGACCAAAATGTCTGCAACTGCTGGAACCCAAAATCTGCAGCTTTCTAAACTTCAAAATGGTCCGATTGACCACTCGAAACTCACCCGAGGCCCCCGGGACCTCAACCAAAGGCACCAACATATCAAAAAACCTTATTCAAACTTGTTCCAATCATCAAAACACTTCAAACAACATCAAATCAACCAAAACACATCGTATTCAAGCCTATGTTTCTAAAAATCTTCCGAATTCCGCTTTTGATCAAAAACCCAACCAAACCACGTCCGAATGACCTGAAATTTTGCGCACACATCCAAAATTACATAACGAAGCTACTGCAACTCTCGGAACTCCATTCCGACCCCTATATCAAAATCTCGCCTACCAACCGGAAATCGCCAAGATATCAACTTCGCCAATTCAAGCCTAAATCTACTCCAACCCTCCAAAACCCATTCCGGTCACACTTCTAAGCCATAAATCACCTCCCGAATCTAACCGAACCATCGGAACTCACATCCGAGCCCTCTAATACATAAGTCAACATCCGGTAAACTTCCTTAGAAGAGACTAAGTGTCTCAAACCTTACCAAAAGCATTCCGGATTCAACCCGATACCTCAAAACACGGATAAACAAAACATAAAGAAGAAGAAATAGGGGAAACGGAGCGGTAACTCATGAAACGACTGGTCGGGTCGTCATATCCTCCCCAACTTAAACAAACGTTCGTCCTCGAACGTGCCCAGAGTTGTTCCAAAAGCCAACCAATCACCGAATAACCTTACCACGCATATACCCGGGGATGATCCCGCGTCACCCTATATCACATAGTTCCGATAATACGATATAACTAACATTTCACAATCCAACCTAGCCCTTAAACCTTAGAACCATATTTCCACTTCTGAAATCTTCAATACGATCAGAATCTCACATTTATACTGTGAATAACTCCGAACAAGCTGTAACAAACCATATCTGTAACCTTAGGTGCAATTACATGATATACCACATAACTCAAACACTGGTAGCGATAACTTCTAATCACAGCAGCTGCACACAACAACCGAATATCGATAGAAAACCTTTTATCAACTAAAGTCTCATTCCGTCACTTTCATATACTGCCACTCATAAATGAAACACGCAATAAGCCATAACCATTTCTCAGATCAACCATTCATGAAGTCACTTTTCCGTTGGCAAAGACCATAGCAAATTTCTGAGCCAAACCTCGATATTATCCTTCCAACATGCTGAAATCGAATCAGTTTGTACGCATTTCAGATCTCGACGATCTCATCTAATCCAACACCACTACTCTGGTGACATGACACATCAATACAATCTAAAGCCACAACTCGTGCAATCCGTGCACCAATAAACAACAATCTGAATGTACTCCAATCATGAAAATGACTCGAACGAAAGGGCTGTACCACCAACTCACTAGTACCACCACAACAAAATGCTGAGAACCCATCACACGTCGTAGAAACAGAATACGCGAATCTAACCCGAAGGGTCATACCTCCACATAACTTTGCTAAAATGCGCGACCCTATCCAAACACCGGTCCACATGAAACACCTCAAGTCACTATGCTCAAAATCGACAACCACGCGCAATTTGATGTCTAGAACCAAAGCAAATCATCATAACCACGGCGAAGAAATTGACATAACATTACACAGACCCGAAAGGACACAAACGATACGCCATCCGCCGAGCAATACCCAATACTCTTCCTGCTCGAATTCCACTAAGAGGCCCCAATAAAACCGTACCACATGTGCCTATAACCAAAAAATCCTAACGCCTCGCACTATGGAAAGATAACTCATAGATCTCCCCAGATCACTAACAAGCTCAATAACAATCGAATCAACACATCCCTCAACAGTACAACTCGGAGTCAACCAAGCCGACTCGATGTAGAACACACATCCACATTGGCCTACCCACGAACCCCTTATCAAGGAAACCCTGAAGCTGCTCCTTCAACTCCTTTAACTCTGCCGGTGCCATACGATACGGTGTCCGGCACCAAATCAATACCAAATCAACAACCCGGTCCGGCGACATGCCCGACAGCAGGAAACACATCCGGAAGAATCCCTCATCACCGAAACTGAATCAATGGTAGGAGTCTCTGCACTGACATCCATCCCGAAAGCCCAAGTAAGAAGAACAGTCCTTCCCAGCCATCCGCTGAATCTTCGAAATATAAAACCACCCTTCTAGACCATAATCCGTCGAACTTCGCCACTCAGTCTGTGGCATTCTCGGCATAGCCAACTTCGTCGCCTTAGCGCAATAGTCCAGAATAATACGACACAGAGACAACCAGTCTATACCCAATATCCCTCAAATCCTAACTTACCAAGCAGCAAAAGATCCACTCGAGTCTCCAAACCCCGATAGTCACTACACAGTGCCAATACACGCGACCTACAACCACAACATAACCTGTTTATGAGAAATCCCAGTCTCCAACTCCATATAGCACATGAATCACCATATCCGATCCCAATTCCACCGTCTGAGTATACAACACACCTCTAATACCCAATCATTCCCACAAGAGATACTCTTATGATTCTTCAGTGCCACCCAGCAAACCCGAATATCAGCAGTCGATCCAACAAGAAAGTGGCGCAATACTACCGAAGTACCCTCGACTTAATCAAATTGCCTTTTTCTGAAACATATACCCTCGTCAAATCACCCCAATTAGCAATACCATTTCCTTAATCATCTTAAGATCATTTCCCTAATCATCTAAAGCTCATTTCTCTATTTATCTGAAGCTGCCCGCTGCCTAAGAGTTTTATGACCTTCCTTTCAGAACTGAACCGTAACCTTGCACACGCAAATCTCAATCCTCCACAACATACCGCATATACCATACCATCCTAGGATAACATTAGAACTTCATCTCCCTTCCGAGCCACAAATATCTACGTACTCAACTAGTCAAGAACTTCTCATTGATCCCACCTAGAATAAAATCATTACACATCCCATGCTCTTCACGCCAGCAGAAAATATACCTCTCTAACCGTGGTAGAAATCGTCAAGAACTCTCCTGATTCCTTTTGCACAAAACTAAACCGTCGGGTTTGAATCCTTCTAACTCAACCAAACTACGCAGGCCACTATCACCCAAGAGCATTGCCGTGAAACACTAGTAGAAACTCATTACCTCGTAAGCATCCAAAGAACTAATCATATCTTTACCATACCGATTCGGCATACTACCAAGCTACCCCTTCTATCCGAGTTTCCTTTTGATTTACCTTCGACTTGATACTCCCTCTTGCTGTAGCACCACAATTTCTCAACCCAGACTTACCACACGAGACCCAAGCATAAAACCACACCGTCTAAGGCTCACAAGCCGCTGAGTACTCTCTTAAATACTTCCAAAAGCACCACGTTCAAATATACCTACCCCGAAGAGACTTCTTGCGAATCTGGAACCATTACCTTCCTACTAACGATATAAGAATCCCCTAATTGATATAGAAATGACACAAGTCTTGACACCCTCCAATGCAAACCTCAGTTTCTAGCCAAATTATACACCTGAAAATCTCCAATTATTACATGTAAAACCTTGAACGCATTAGAACCATTCTCTAGAGTCATCCACTCTACTCAAGCTTCAATTAGCCTGATCAAATGAACCGAACAACCCGTGCCTCATTAGCACTCCGACACCGCAGAATGTAACCTCATCCCAATACAACCAAGCAACTTCCTGCTCTATGCACCGAGCATTCCTTACCAACAACAACTCAAGACATTCCGTGAATTCTCACACACCTATGAAGCATACTATAACCTTTTCCAAGAATTTTTACTCGAGCTATCCTCGGTCTCAGTCTCCGTAGGCCATAACTGATTCACCAGTACGCCTCAAACTGGAACCAACATAGCACATAACCGTGCAATCAACAACTCAATAGCAGACTCCCCCACTTGGCTCGAAGTCATAGGACAAAACACACAGAGTAACTCATAATACATATACTTTATTGCTGCCATAATACCATAGTGAGATTAAACTCAATCCTTCATCAGCTCGTGAAACACAGACCATCTAGTACTTTAAATCTTTTGCAAATCTCGCATTCACTCTCGCAACAGTTAAGCCCACTCTCTTAAGCGACCCAAACATAAATTTCAACACATATATTTCACTTGTAAATGAGATCTTCTAACAGACAACATAAGGATCACACAACTTCAGAAGAGTCCGCATGAGATAACCCACCTATTTTGCCTCAAACTAACATTTCTGTATACCTTCCACCGTCATAAACATTACGCAGTCGCTTGATCTTCCTGAGTCTGAACTCATACCGCAACATGAAAGTTACTTCACTCCCAACTAGGAAACATGAAAAGGTTCTTCACACACCCATAACTCGGGGCTATACCTAGAATCAAGATGGAAATCAAGCACCTAATAGTTCTTCTATCCTCCAGCAGACCCTTCTTGTCGCTTCTAAATCATATGAATACATCTCGCAGTCACATCACACTCATCACGTAACTATCCAGCCATCACTTCTACTAATAGGGGCACTACCGAATATATAAGTTCAAAAACACGGCTCACATAATCAGCACCTCGGTGTTCAAGCTATAGATAAAAATCTAACCTCAAGTCCTCCAGACTGGCACAACATCAAACACACAGAGATCACATCTTGCCCCTCGATCAGGGAATCACAAACCATCGATGCACATCTGATACTGAGTGCTCATGCGCGCATACGAACGCATGGAAGGAATTTCAAGAGTTACTTTTCAAGCTGAATCAAGGACGTACGATAAGAATTCAAGAATGTGAAGTTTTTCCTAAAGGTTCTGCAGCCTCTCGAGGATAAATACAAACGTCTCCGTACCGATCTGCGAGACTCTACTAAACCTGCTCATGACTCGTGAGACCTATGTAACCTAGGCTCTGATACCAACTTTTCACGACCCTAAATCCCAACCCGGTCGTGATGGCGCCTCTCGTGAAGACAAGGACAGCCAACTAAACCCAATTTACCTTCTTAAGCAGTTAAACAATATAAAGCAGTCTAAAACATGATTTAACAGTATTAAGTAGCGGATAATATCAATAAAGTGCAGAAATATAACCCAACACAGCCCTAACCGGGGTGTCACAAGTCACGAGCATCTATACGTCATAATACAAGTCTGCTAAGTCTGTAAACTAGTACATCTGTCTGAAACATGATAGAAATGATAAAGGAGGAGAAAACACGGAAGCTGCGGACGCCAGGCAGCTACCTCGTGTACTCCGAATGTCCGCCTGAAGCTGGAAGGATCAGCACTCAGAAGCGGAACCAGCTACGTCTGAATCTGCATACAGGGTGCAGGGAGTAAAATGAGTACTCCAACTCAATGAGTAACAAATGTAAATAATAACTAAAAGTAAGAAAACACGTAAGACATAAGGCATTCTATAATGAAGCAGTAAAACCAGCTAAAAATAGTAAAACCAGTGAAAAGTCAAGTAAAAATCCTTTTTCCAACAATGAACAGGTAATTGACAGACAATTAAGGTATAGTAAATAAATAGAAGCTCGCCCCTCGGGCACAGTGTCCACAAATCCGCCCTTCGGGCAAGATCTCAGAACAATACCAGCCCCTCGGGCTCAATCTCACAACACAATGGGTACCGCGCTCATTGGGGGTGTGCAGACTCCTGGAGGGGCCCCTTACGACCCAAGCACAATAACAACCCATCTCGTGGCACCAAATCTAGGCCCTCGGCCTCATATCAATCAAGCCACCTCGTGGCATACATATCTCAGTCCCTCGGCCTCAAATCAGTATCAGTGTGTCCTCACAACATAGGCCCTCGGCCTTACTCAGTCAAAAATCCTCACAAGCCCCTCGGGCAATAGTAAAACAGTGTTTCTCAACCCAAAACATCACTTAAAATATCATTTAAGTCTCAAAACTGAGTAAAAATGATTGAGTAGTAAAATAGTGGAAAATAACATTACTGAGTTCAAGTAGTAAGTCAAAACAGTGAGGAAGTATCAATAATAAGCCCCGAAGGGTTCAAATAGTTGGCACGAAGCCCAAATATGGCATTTAGCCCAAATCATAATGATAGCAAATAAGTTTCAGTCAAATACGTGGTAAAATCATCAACCGGGACGGACCAAGTCACAATCCCCAATAGTGTACGACCCCACACTCGTCAACAAGTGTGTGTCTCACCTCAACATAGCACTACGATGTGCAATCCCGGGTTTCAAACCCTCAGGACATCATTACAATCATTACTCACCTCGAACCGGCTAAATATCTAGCTCGCGACGCCTTTGCCCCTCGAATCAGCCTCCACGCGCGTCGAATCTATCAAAAATCAGAACGAGAACGTAAAAATATGCCAAGGGAACAAAGCCCAAGCGAAAACAATCAATAAAGGGCACAAATCCTGAAATTACCAAAACCGACCCCCGGGCCCACGTCTCGAAATTCAGAAATTTTTACATCAACGGATTCCTTATCTCCCCACGAGTTCATACATATCAAAAGTTCTCAAATCCGACCCCAAATGTTCCTTCAAATCCCCAATCAAAAGCCTAAATTTCCAAGCCCTAGTTCTCCAATTTTAGGCTTAGATTTCATGATTTTCTAGGTGGAATTCACATAATAATCGAGTTCTANNCCAAGAATCTTACCTCCAAACGTTTCCCCCTTGAATCCTCTTCAATCTCCTTCAAAAATCTCCAAAAACGATCAACTATGGAGGAAATAAGCCTCAAAATCGCGGACAAGACGAGTTTAAAAACATTCTGCCCAGGTCTAATTTCCTTCTTCGCGAACGCGGTCAAGCCCTCGCGTTCGCGAAGCACAACTTAACTTTGACCAAAATTCCTCTTACGCGATCGCGACCAAGCCCTCGCGAACGCGGTGCTTTACCCTGATGAACCTTCGCGAACGCAATGAGTTAATTCCACTGAAGCTCAGCCTCTCAATTCCTTTTATGTGAACGCGACTACACGCCCGCGAACGCGATGCACATCTCGCAGCCCTTCGCGAATGCATCACCTGCCTCACGAACGCGAAGGCTAAATTTCCATCTCTCAGCTTACTCTTCGCGAACGCGAGGGTCCTCTCGCGAACGTGAAGACCAAAATGTATGCAACTGCTGGAAACCAAAATCTACAGCTTTCTAAACTTCAAAATGGTTCGATTGACCACCCGAAACTCACCCGAGGCCCCCGGGACCTCAACCAAAGGCACCAACATATCCAAAAATCTTATTCAAACTTGTTCCAATCATCAAAACACTTCAAACAACATCAAATCAACCAAAACACATCGGATTCAAGCCTAAGTTTCTAAAAATCTTTCGAATTTCGTTTTTGATAAAAAACCTAACCAAACCACATCCGAATTACCTGAAATTTTGCAGACACATCCCAAATTACATAACGAAGCTACTGCAACTCTCGGAACTCCATTCCGACCCCTATATCAAAATCTCGCCTACCAACCGGAAATCGCCAAAATATCAACTTCGCCAATTCAAGCCTAAATCTACTCCAACCCTCCACCTCCCGAAGTTAACCGAACCATCAAAACTCACATCCGAGCCCTCTAGCACATAAGTCAACATCCGATTGACTTTTCCAACTTAAACTTCCTTAAAACAGACTAAGTGTCTCAAACCTTACCAAAAGCATTCTGGATTCAACCCGATACCTCAAAACACAGATAAACAAAACATAAAAGATGCAGAAATGGGGGAAACGGAGCGGTAACTCATGAGACGACTGGCCGGGTCGTCACACTAGGGACCTCCAAATCCGATTCCGGGCATACGCCCAGGTCCCATATTTTACTATGGACCCACTGCGACCGTCAAACACGAGTCCGGGTCCGTTTACCCAAAACGTTGATCGAAGTCAATTAAAATCAATTTTTAAAGGCAAAAATTATTATTATTCTCAAATTTCCACATAAAGGCTTTTCGGAAATACGCCTGGAATATACACGCAAATCAAGGAAGAATAAAATGAGGTTTTAAAGGCCTTGGAATACCGAATTGGGTTCTAAAACACAAGATGACCTTTCAGGTCATCACATGAAGTATCCCAGCAAAGTACTAATAAGGTGATCGAGAATAAAATATTCAAAATTATGTGTGTGTGTGCGTAAATACAAAATTAATTAATTATTAAATATTACAATTTAGGATGTTAAATCAATTAAATATTATGTGTGTGTGTGTATATATATATATATATATATATATATATATATATATATATATTATATATATACACATACATACATACATACATACATACATAGGATATAGTGTCCATATAAAAGTAATTTAAAAACACACACACACACATATATCAAGTACTAAATATTATTTATTTAAAAGGTACTTATATAAATTGACAAAAACCGACCGACTTCGGTAGGTAATTTCATTTAATTCATATTTTAATTATTTTAAAATTATATTTCCGACCGAACTTGGTAGGAAAAATTTAATTACAACTTATTCCGGTTGGTAAATTATATATATATACATATATAATTTTTGTTATATTAAAAAACCAATTGCCTTGGGAGGGAAAGAATAATTTCAAATATACCGACGGAAATCGGTCGCTATATTTGAAAATTTTTAATTAGAAATTATTTTTGTTGATAATATACAAGTATTACCAGGTCGTGGTCAAATATTGACCAATTTTCGATAGAAGTCGGTCAAAAATTTTCTATATTTGATGTGGACCACTATTTCCGTTGACAGAAATATTTTCTTTGACTTTTGTGACCAATTTATTTAAATTCTGACCGATTTCGATCGGGTTTTTTCCCCACCGATTTCGGTTGGTATTCTGTGGACGGATTTTGATAATTTTCTAGTAGTGATAGATTATTTATTACCACTAGTAATGCTTGTATATACCACAGTATCTAATAAGAATTTTATAGTAGTGATAGATTATTTATTACCACTAGTAATGCTTGTATATACCACAGTATCTAATAAGAATTTAAATTTTGCCTTTTAAAATATTGTTTGAAACTTAAAAACCTCTACAATTCTCATTATTTTGAGGATTTACTTATGTACTAAACCTATTTACAAGGATACTATAACTAAAGAATCTTTACTATCAGATTAATTAATTGAATTTGCTATATCAAGCTGCCGGCTTAATTTTTCAGTAAGTACTTTTATTTTTTATTATGAAAAGTTATTTGTAATTATGTGATTTGGGTCATCACTTGTGTTGCAAGTGAATTCAGTATTCCGAGGCCTAAAAACCTCCTTTTTACTCCACCTTGATTTACGTGCGTGGTCCGGACCTATATCCGGAAAGCCTTCTATGTGAAAATATGAGAAATAGAAATTTTTAGAGTTAAAAATTTGATTATGATTGACTTTGGTCAACATTTTGAGCAAACGGACCCGGATCCGTATTCCGACGATCCCGGGAGGTCTGCAGTAAAATATGGGACTTGGGCGTATGCCCAGAGATGAATTCCGAGGTCTCAAGCCTTAGAAATCAATTTTTGAAAGAAATTGTTTTACTGAATTATCTAAGAAACGAAGAAAAAAATCAATGTTTGAAACCATTGTTATCGCGCCCGTATTTTGGTTCCGGAGCCCGGTACAAACTTGTTATGGTATTTGAAAGATAACTGTGAAATTTGGTGAAAAACAGAGTTTATTTGACGTGAGTTGGACTTCCGGTTGAAGAGTTATGAACTTTGAGAGTTCTTGATGAAAATGTTGAGTTTTGAGGTTTAATTCATGATTTTACATGTTACTTTGATGATGTGATCGCACGAGTAGGTCCATATGATGTCTGTGAGTTAGTATGCACATTTGGTTTGGAGTCCCGAGGACTCGGGTGAGTTTCGGGTAGGTTCCGGGGTGTCTTAGGCTTAAAACATGGCTATTGGAGGTTCAGAGAAGTGCAAATCTCTGAACCTGCTAGTGCGGTCCGTACTGGTTTTTGTGTTGTCCGCACTGGTGGCTGTGCGGCCGCACTCGATTTTGTGTCGTCCGCACAGGTTCACTGGTCCGAATTCGGAAGCCTATATCTTTTGATCTGCAAGGATTTTTGAGATGATTCAAAAACAAAAGTTGTAGCCCTTCGTGTCTAGTCTCTAGAAAGGTAAAGAAATCACAATTTGGACATTTGTAGAGAAAGTTATGGCCAAAATATTAAAGCATGTCATTGCAGTACACAGGAAGGGCTGTGCGGCCGCAGTTGATTTTGTGCGGTCCGCACAGGGCATCTGAGAGTAGTATATTTAGATGGGATTTTCAGTTATTTTTCATTTTCAAAACTCCAAAAATATAAGAGGCGATTTTTCAAACAACCTTTCTTCTCCAAAACGTTGGTAAGTGATTTCTAACTCATTTTCTTCACTTCTTAACATCTTTTAACATGATTTCAACTCAAAATCAATAATTTTCATGGGGGAAATTGGATTTTTTGGGTAGAACCTAGGTATTTCAAAAATTGGGGATTTGGACCTCGATTTGAGGTCCGGTTTCAAACAAATAATATATTTGAGTTCGTGGGGGAATGGGTAATCAGGTTTTGGTTCGAACCTCGGGTTTCGACCACGTGGGCCCGGGGGCGATTTTTGACTTTTGGGTAGAACTTTAGGAAACTCATCTTCATGCATTAGAATTGATTCATTTAGCGTTTATTGATGTAATTAAGTAACTTGTGACTAGATACAAGCGAATTGGTGGTGGAATCAAGGGGTAAAGCAATAGTTGAATCGTGAATTGTGTTCGCGGCATCGAGGTAAGTGTTTGGTCTAACCTTATCTTGAGGGATTAGCAGTTGTGTCTATTTGCTACGTGCTAATTGTCGAGTACGGCGTATAGGCATGGTGACGAGTATCTATACGTCGGTGTCAAGCGTGCCCGTGAGTCTTGTGTTATAAATTGTTATGACTCTGTTGTGGTTTATTGTGCCTCACATGTTATTATCATCATTGTTAACTTGCCGGGATGTTTGTTTGATATTATTGTTCCCTTGCCGGGATGTTTGTTTGGTATTATTGTTCCCTCGCCGGGATATTATTGAGATATCAGTGTTCCCTTGCCGGGATGTTTGTTTGATATTATTGTTCCCTTGCCGGGATATTGTTGAGATATCATTGTTCCCTTGCCGGGGTGTTTGTTTGATATTATTGTTCCCTTTCCAGGATATTATTGAGATATCATTGTTCCCTTGCCGGGATGTTTGTTTGATATTATTGTTCCCTTGCCGAGATATTGTTGAGATATCATTGTTCCCTTGTCAGGATGTTTGTTTGATATTATTGTTCCCTTGTCGGGATTCCTTGTGATTATTGTTGGCTTGTAAATGGGAGCGGGTGGTACGCCTACCACAAGATATAATGAAAATAAAATGGGAGCGGGTGGTACGCCTACCATAAGGGAGCGGGTGGTACGCCTACCACAAGATATAATAAAATGGGAGCGGGTGGCACGCCTACCACAAGATATAATGAAATGGGAGCGGGTGATACGCCTACCACAAGATATAATGAAATGGGACCGGGTGGTACGTCTACCACAAGATATGATGAAATGGGAGTGGGTGGTACGCCTACCACAAGATAAATAAAATGGGAGCGGGTGGCACGCCTGCCACAAGATACAGGAAATGGGATCGGGTTGCACGCCTGCAACAAGATGTGAAAAGAAAGTGAAATCTACTTTTGTTTCCTTATTCTTGTTAGTGGTTGGATTTTGGTCCCTTTATAATTCTCTTGATATTCTGTTTTTTTACATGTTATTCGCCGAAGCATGTTTCCCCCTCCCATCTTTACTTGTTTACTTCTGTATTTCTTTTCTGCTGTATATATTTGAACTGCACAGGTTTATGTGGTAGTCTAGTCCTAGCCTCGTCACTACTTCGCCGAGGTTAGGCTAGACACTTACCAGCACATGGGGTCGGTTGTGCTGATACTACACTCTGCACTATGTGCAGATCCCGGAGCAGCTTTTGGACCGTAGTGTGAAGGCTACCTTCAGTCCACGCGGAGATCCAAGGTAGACCTGCAGGCGTCCGCAGGCCCTGGCGTCTCCCTCTATCCCTATTTCCTATTTCATTTTCCTTCTATTCAAAAACAGTGTATTGTTATTTCTTCAGACTTTGTATTTAGTAATCTTAGACAGTCTGTGACACTGTCACACCAGGTTTTAGGTGGTTAAGGCTTAAGTATTTGTAATAGATTCGGTTTCATACATTTTATTGTTGTCTTCCGCTTAAATCTGAATTTTCGTTGTTATCACGTTATCGCCTTATAATTGTTATAAAGAAATAATTGGATAATGAGCTAAGTAGTTAAAGGTTTGGCTTGCCTAGTTCACATTAGTAGGCGCCATCACGACTCCCGAGGGTGGGAAATCCGTGTCGTGACAAGTTGGTATCAGAGCTCTAGGTTACATGGGTCTCACAGTTCACAGACAAGCTTAGTAGAGTCTGAGGGATCGGTACGGAGACGTCTGTATTTATTCCCCAGAGGCTACAGAGTTAGGAAAAACTTCACATTCATTCTTTCCTGTCGTGCCATTTTTGTTCTCTCAATGCTAAATTGAAACCCCTACTCCTGTCCTTCCGCGAGTGGCGAGGTCACGTACCGCTTCTTCAGCCGAACAGCAGCACAGACCGGTGATAGATCAGCTACGTCTTCGGAGGCCTTGTGGAGGTTGGATAGGTTTCACCAAGCTCTTTACTACTACTTTCAGCGGTACATCTACTGAGGATCCCCAGGATTTTCTAGACAGCTGTCATGAGGTTCTCAGGAACATGGGGATAGTTGAGACCAATGGGGTCGATTTTGCTACTTTTCGCTTGTCTGGATCCGCCAAGACTTGGTGGAGAGATTATTGCATGGATAGACCAGCCGGATCGCCAGCCTTGACTTGGGAGCAGTTTACGCAGCTATTTCTGGAGAAGTTTATCCCTATCACACAGAGAGAGGCCTATCGGAGGCAGTTTGAGCGTCTCCAGCAAGGTTCTATGACTGTCACCCAGTATGAGACCAGATTCATCGATTTGGCTCGTCATGCTCTTATCATACTTCCCACTGAGAGAGAGAGTGTGAGGAGGTTTATTGATGGACTTATTCAGCCGATTCGTCTTCAGATGACTAGGGAGACTGGGAGTGAGATATCTTTCCAGGAGGCGGCCAATGTGGCCAGGAGAGTGGAGATGGTTATGTCACAGGGAGGTGGTCAGGGGACTGACAAGAGGCCTTGTCATTCAGGCCGATTCAGTGGTACCTTGTCTGGAGGTAGAGATTCTTATGGTAGAGGCGACCCTCCTAGGCCTTTTCAGTCAGCACTTCAGGTGTCTCACGGTGCTTCGGGTGGCTGTGGTTCTCAGATGCAGTATTCTGATCAGCAGTCCTACAGTGCACCACCAGCTCCTATCNCTGAAGAACCACTCTAAGATGTTGCTCGTGCTCCTCCCGGCTGCGGGAATATATCAAAATATCATCAATGAAGACTATCACGAACGAATCCAGATAAGGCCTGAACACTCGGTTCATCAAATCCATAAAAGCTGCTAGGGCATTTGTCAACCCGAATGACATCACCAAGAACTCATAATGCCTGTACCGAGTGCGAAAAGCTGTCTTAGGGACATCGGATGCCCTAATCCTCAACTGATGGTAGCCAGATCTCAAGTTAATCTTTGAAAATACCTTGGCACCCTGAAGCTGATCGAACAAATCGTCAATCCTTGGCAGCGGATACTTATTCTTGATTGTAACCTTGTTCAATTGCTGGTAATCAATACACATTCGCATCGATCCATCTTTCTTCTTAACAAACAATACCGGCGCACCCCAAGGCGAAACACCGGGTCTAATGAAACCCTTCTCAAGCAAGTCTTGCAACTGCTCCTTCAACTCTTTCAACTCAGGTGGGGCCATACGATACGGCGGGATAGAAATGGGCTGGGTGTCGGAGCTAAATCAATGCTGAAGTCAATATCCCTGTCGGGTGGCATACCCGGCAGGTCTAAAGGAAATACCTCGGGAAACTCTTAAACTACGGGCACAGAATCAATAGGAGGGGCCTCAGCACTAGAATCGCGAACATAAACCAAATAGGCCAAACACCCCTTCTCGACCATACGTCGAGCCTTCGCATAGGAAATAACACTACGGGTAGAATGACCAGGAGTCCCTCTCCACTCCAAACGAGGTAAACCTGGTAAGGCTAAGGTCACAGTCTTGGCATGACAGTCCAAGATAGCATAATAAGGTGATAACCAGTCCATCCCCAATATAACATCGAAATCAACCATGTCTAGAAGAAGCAAATCTACACGAGTCTCAAGACCCCCAATCACAAATATACATGCACGATGAACTCGATCTACCACAATAGAATCACCCACCGGTGTAGACACATAAATATGAGCACTCAAAGGATCACTAGGAAGGACCAGATACGGTGCAAAATAAGATGACACATACGAATATGTAGACCCTGGATCAAATAACATTGAAGCATCTCTATCACAAACCAGTACGGTACCTATAATAACTGCTTCGGATGCCTCAGCCTCGGGCCTGGCTGGAAGAGCATAACATTGGGGCTGGGCCCCACCACCCTGAACCACATCTCTAGGACGGTCTGCCGCTGGCTGGCCTCCACCTCTAGCGGCCTGAGCTCCACCTCTAGGACCTCTACCTCCACCTCTAGCACCTCTACCCCACCCCTAGCTGGCTGGGCGGGCTGTGGAACACTCGGTACTTGAACCATGGCACGGGAACCCTGATGCTGAGAGCTACTCGATGCTCGAGGGCAAAACCTAGCAATGTGACCCACATCACCACAAGTGTAGCAAGCCCTCGGCTGCTGAGGCTGCTGACCCTGACGACATGAATGACCACCCCAAAAACTCTAAAGCGGCGGTGCACTGATAGGAGCTGGTGGTGCACTGTAGGACTGCTGATCAGAATACTGCATCTGAGGACCACGGCCACCTGAAGCACCGTGAGAAACCTGGAGGGCTGACTAAAAAGGCCTAAGAGGATGGCCTCTATCATACGAATCTCTGCCTCCAGACAAGGCACCACTGAATCTGCCTGACTGACGGGGTCTCTTGTCTGCCCTGTGACCATCCCCCTGTGATAAAACCATCTCAACTCTCCGGGCCACTTGGCAGCCTCCTAGAAGGATATCTCACTTCCAGCCTCTCTTGCCATCTGAAGACGAATCGGCTGAATGAGTCCATCAATAAACCGTCTCTCTCACCCTCTCAGTGGGAAGTATAATAAGGGCATGGCGAGCCAAATCTATAAATCTGGTCTCGTACTGGGTGACAGTCATAGATCCCTGCTGAAGACGCTTGAACTGCCTCCGATAGGCCTCTCGCTGAGTGATAGGAAGAAACTTCTCCAGAAATAGTTGTGTTAACTGCTCCCAAGTCAAAGCTGGTGATGCGGCCGGTCTAGCCAAGCAATAATCTCTCCACCAAGTCTTGGCGGATCCAGACAAGCGAAAAGTGGCAAAATCGACCCCATTGGTCTCAACTATCCCCATGTTCCTGAGAACCTCATGACAGCTGTCTAGATAATCGTAAGGATCCTCAGTAGATGCACCACTGAAAGTAGTAGTGAAGAGCTTGGTAAACCTGTCCAATCTCCACAAAGCATCGGCAGACATAGCTGCTCCATCACCAGCTTGGGCTACCACACCTGGCTGAGCTGCTCTAACTAGCTGAATTGCTGGAGTCTGAAACTGGGGAGCTACTTGCTTCGGAGTGCGAGTAGCAGGAGTCTGGGCTCCTCCTCCAGCCTGAGAGATGGCTGGTGCTACAGGAAGCAAGCCTGCCCGGGTGACACTCTCCATAAGGCCCACTAGACGGATTAGAGCATCCTGAAGAACTGGGGTGGCAATAAACCCCTCTGGGACCTGAGCTGGGCCCATCGAAGCTGCTGGAGCCGGAACCTCATCGTCAATATCAACCCGAGGCTCCGCTGCTGGTGCTGCTGCTGCTGCTGCTCTGGGCTGAGTTCTGCCCCTACCTCGGCCTCTAGCATGGCCTTAGCCTCGGACTCTGACCCTCGTGGGAGCTGCTGCTGGAGGCTCGGGCTACTGGTCAGCGGATGAGGAAGCGCGTGTTCTCGGCATCTGCGAGAGAACAGAATAGAAATTCAATCAGCATTGAGAAACCAAACCGCACGACAGGAGAGAAAAGATGTGAGATTTTCCTAACTCTGTAGCCTCTGGGTGATAAATACAGACGTCTCCGTACCGATCCCTCAGACTCTACTAAGCTTGTCTGTGAACTGTGAGACCCATGTAACCTAGAGCTCTAATACCAACTTGTCACGACCCGGATTTCCCACCTTCGGGAGTCGTGATGGCGCCTACTAATGGGAGATAGGCAAGCCAACCTTTAACGACCTACTTCATTACCAAATTACTTCTTTTTAACAAATATAAGCGATAACATGAAAATAGCGGAACCTTAAATAATTAAGCGGAAGGTAACAATGAAATATCGGGAATCAGTGTCAAATACAACTTTTAAAACCTCAAATACCCAAAATCTCGTGTCACAGTGTCACAGACTGTCTAAGAGTCACTACATACAAGGTCTGGAAAAAATACAATAAACTGTTTCTAAACAAAGAAAATGAAACAGGGAATAGAGATAGAGGGAGACGCCAGGGCTTGCGGACGCCTGCAGGTCTACCTTGGGTCTCCGGGTGGACTGAAGGAAGCCCTCCAACTACTGTCCGAAAGCTGCTCCTGGATCTGCACACAGTGCAGAGTGTAGTATCAGCACAACCGACCCCATGTGCTGGTAAGTGTCTAGCCTAACCTCGGCGAAGTAGTGACGAGGCTAGGACCAGACTACCAAATAAACCTGTGCAGTTCAAATATATATATAAAGCAGAAAAAGAAATACAGAAAATAACCAGTCAATGTGGGAGGGGGAAACACGCTGCGGGGGAGATAACAGTTCCGAATAGAAAGCATCAAGTAAGGAAAGAAACAACATAACTAGAATATCAACAAGAATCAGAAATCAACAATTTGCACGTGCTTTTACTCTCGTCCTCACCAAATCAATCATATAATAACGATGTGCACGGCATCACCCTTCGTGCTTTTACATTTTTTCCTCACCATGTAATCAATGAAAATCGGTACGGAATGGTACATCGTACGGAACGACATCACCCTTCGTGCTTTTCACTCTTTTCTCACCATGTAATCAATGAAAATCGGTAAGTAATGGTACATCGTACAGCACGACATCACCCTTCGTGCTTTACACTCTTTCCTCACAATAGCAAACAATGCACGACATCACCCTTCGTGCTTTAACACTCTTCCTCACCCAAACAACAATCACAAACAAAGGGCCAAGGAAATAAACAAAATAATGATAGAAATCCTGGCAAGGGAACACAATTAAACAATTAAATCCCGGCAAGGGAACAACATCAATAATCTCAACATCCCGGCAAGGGAGATAATCAACAAAGCAACAATATACCGGCAAGGGAACGATTTAATAACTCTTTCTCTTTCTTTCACTTTTATTTCATAACTCACTTTGCCACTTGAGCCAATGCTCCAAAGGGGTTCAATCATCTCATATACTTTCACAATTTGTAATATAACTTGAGCCAATGCTCCTCGATGTTCAAAGGTCACAATTTCCTTCCACAAGCTTTTCACAACAAATAGAAATCATCACCAAGGAATGAAAGATACAACGAAATCAAGATATTCACAATTTAAGGACTCACGGTCATGCTAGACACCAACGTATAGATACTCGTCACCATGCCTATACGTCGTACTCAACAATTACCACATAGCAAATAGGACTCAACTTATAATCCCTCAAGCTAAGGTTAGACCAAACACTTACCTCAAACTTCCACGACCAACTCAAGCCTCAAATACCGCCTTTCCTCTCAAATTCGGCTCCAACCCAATCGAATCTATACATAATTAACTTAACAATATCAATAAATGCTAAACAATCCAATTCCAATGCTCAATTGTAGCTATTTAATCATTCTTCCCAAAAACCCAAAAATTGACCCTGGGTCCGCTTGGTCAAAACACGAGGTTCAGACCAAAACCCGTTCACCCACGAGCCCGAATATATCATTTGTTTTGAAATCCGACGCCAAAACGAGGTCAAATTCCCAAATAATTTAAAAGCACTAACTCTACCCAATTCCCCAATTTTCTACCATTAAAACCCTAAGATTATTGATAAAAGTTGATGAAAACATTAGATAATTGAAAGAAATCAGTTAATAAGAGCTTACTTGTGATTTGAGAAGAAAACCTCTTGAGAAAATCGCCCTAGTCTTCTAATTTTTGAGAAAATTTGAAAGAAAATCGCTGAAGTTATGTTTTTAAAAAGACTCACTGCCCGACTTTGCGGTCCAGGGGTCGCATCTGCGCCACCGTACGTGCGGAAAATAGGGCGCATCTGCGGAAATGGCTAGGCCCCGCTGGGGCTGCACCTGCGAGAAAAGGTCCGCTTCTACAGAACCACATTTGCGAAGGAGGACCGCATCTGCGACCCACCGAGCGCACCTGCGAGTCCGCATCTGCGGCCAAAGGACCGCAGGTGCGGTTACACCAGAACTGGTGCAACAACATTGGTTTCTGCAATTTTTCCTAAGTCTAAAACTCCCCGAATCACCTCCGAAACACTCCCGAGCCCTCGAGGCTCCTAACCAAACACACGTACTAACTCAACAACCTCATACGAACTTATTCGTGCGATCAAATCGCCAAAATAACCTCAATAACAATGAATCAAACCTCAAAATCAAGAACTTTTTGCATGGCATCACTCTTCGTGCTTTTACTCTCATCCTCACCAAATCAATCACATAATAACGATGTGCACCACATCACCCTTCGTGCTTTTACACTCTTTCCTCACCATGTAGTCAATGAAAATCAGTACGGAATGGTACATCGTACGGCACGGCATCACCCTTCGTGCTTTTACACTCTTTCCTCACCATGTAATCAATGAAAATCGGTACGGAATGGTACATCGTACGGCACGACATCACCCTTCGTGCTTTACACTCTTTCCTCACAATAGCAAACAATGCACGACATCACCCTTCGTGCTTTAACACTCTTCCTCACCCAAACAACAATCACAAACAAAGGGGCAAGGAAATGAACAAAATAATGATAGAAATCCCGGCAAGGGAACACAATTAAACAATTAAATCCCGGCAAGGGAACAACATCAATAATCTCAACATCCCGGCAAGGGAGATAATCGACAAAGCAACAATATCCCAGCAAGGGAACAATTTAATAACTCTTTCTCTTTCTTTCACTTTTATTTCATAACTCACTTTACCACTTGAGCCAGTGCTCCAAAGGGGTTCAATCATCTCATATACTTTCACAATTTGTAATATAACTTGAGCCAATGCTCCTCGATGTTCAAAGGTCACAATTTCCTTCCACAAGCTTTTCACAACAAATAGAAATCATCACCAAGGCATGAAAGATACAACGAAATCAAGATATTCACAATTTAAGGACTCACGGTCATGCTAGACACCAACGTATAGATACTCGTCACCATGCCTATACGTCGTACTCAACAATTACCATATAGTAAATAGGACTCAACTCCTAATCCCTCAAGCTAAGGTTAGACCAAACACTTACCTCAAACTTCCACGGCCAACTCAAGCCTCAAATACCGCCTTTCCTTTCAAATTCTGCTCCAACCCAATCAAATCTATACATAATTAACTTAATAATATCAATAAATGCTAAACAATCCAATTCCAACGCTCAATTATAGCTATTTAATCATTCTTCCCAAAAACCCAAAATTGACCCCGGGCCCGCTTGGTCAAAACACGAGATTCGGACCAAAACCCGTTCACCCATTCACCCACGAGCCCGAATATATCATTTGTTTTGAAATCCGACCCCAAAATGAGGTCAAATTCCCAAATAATTAAAAAGCCCTAACTCTACCCTATTCCCCAGTTTTCTACCATTAAAACCCTAAGATTATTGATAAAAGTTGATGAAAACATTAGATAATTGAAAGAAATCAGTTAATAAGTGCTTACTTGTGATTTGAGAAGAAAACCTCTTGAGAAAATCGCCCTAGTCTTCTAATTTTTGAGAAAGTTTGAAAGAAAATCGCTGAAGTTATGTTTTTAAAAAGACTCACTGCCCGACTTCCGCATCTGCGGTCCAGGGGTCGCATCTGCGCCACCGCACGTGCGGAAAATAGGGCGCATCTGCGGAAATGGCTAGGCCCCGCTGGGGCCGCACCTGCGAGAAAAGGTCCGCTTCTGCGGAACCGCATCTGCAAAGGAGGACCGCATCTGCGACCCACTGAGCGCACATGTGAGTCTGCATCAGCGGCCAAAGGACCGTAGGTGCGGTTACACCAGAACTGGTGCAACAACAGTGGTTTCTGCAATTTTTCCTAAGTCTAAAACTCCCCGAATCACCTCCGAAACACTCTCGAGCCCTCGGGGCTCCTAACCAAACACACGTACTAACTCAACAACCTCATACAAACTTATCTGTGCGATCAAATCGCTAAAATAACCTCAATAACAATGAATCAAACCTCAAAATCAAGAACTTTTTCCCAAACTTCATCAAGTATCAAATTTAGCAATTTAGGTCCGAATCACGTNGCTGCCGAGGATTGATGATTTGTTCGATCATCTTCAGGGTGCCAAGGTATTTTCAAAGATTGACTTGAGATCTGGCTATCATCAGTTGAGGATTAGGGCATCCGATATCCCTAAGACAGCTTTCCGCACTCGTACGGGCATTATGAGTTCATGGTTATGTCATTCGGGTTGACAAATGCCCCACCAGCTTTTATGGATTTGATGAACCGAGTGTTCAGGCCTTATTTGGATTCGTTCGTGATAGTCTTCATTGATGATATTTTGATCTATTTGTAACACCCCGTAAATTTGAATCAGTTGGATGCATTAAATGATTATTAATGTGATGGTTATCAATTGGTTATGATAATAAGTGTACGAGGCATATCATAAGTGATTTGGGGTCCAAGGAGAGACCTAAGTCTAAGCCAAGTTAGAAAATTACATGATAGACTAAAATTCCAAATGAGTACGCACAAGACCACACTTTGGACGAGCATATCTACAGATATATAAGGTTTTAGATGATCCACATCCTATCAAATGAAAGGCCTTTGAGTCTAGTTTCTAACGCTTCAAACCGTTCATCATTTGGACTTTCCTACAAGAAGTTATGACCAAATTACCAAAGGCTGGCGGAGGACTACGCGGATGCGAAGCATCCGAGGCCGCGTCCAAAAAGAGGAGCTGGCAGTGAAGTGCTGCCATAGCATCCGGGTCAGCATCCGAGCTCCTGAGAGGAGTGAAGTGGGGATGCGAAGCATCTGAGGCAGCATCCGAAATTTGGACTTATAAACACAATTTCGGGATTTATTTTCCCCATATCTTTTGGACGACTTTTAGGGTTTTCCTCCTCTCTCTCAAGACCTCCAACCCCTCCCATCTTCAAGGTAAGTAATCCCCATTATCTTGGTGTGAAATTCCATAATTTCTACACTAATATTGATGAAATCTACACATAAAATACTTAGATCTTCAAGAGATTTTTTCAAGAACTCAAAGGAGGGATTTGCAAGATTTCTTCCAAAAAGGTAATCCTACGCCTTTAGACTTACATGTATGAATTTATTAAGGGAATATGAGTATGAGTAAGTATTGGAACTCTTGGTTTGGTGATTGGGAATCCATAAGTTCCCTATTTAATTACATAACTATTGTAGAGATTGAAAGATGATTAATTGATGGAATTTTGTTGGTTGGGTGTGGATGGATGGTCATATATGTGATATTGAAAGTTATAAATTGGTTAATCATGATGGTGGGATAAATTTTTGATGAATGGTGGTAGTTGGATGAACTAATTATATGGTGATGAGATGTAGAGATTTATGCCTACAAGGTGTTTGATAATATGCCAAAATGGCTTAAGTTATGGAATTTGTTACTAATATTGGTTCCATTGGATATTGCAATTGTAGATTGAAGGTTCTTAGTATTGTGGATCATTGTAGTAGCACTAAGGGGCGAAATTGAGGCATGTGAGGCTAACTCTCTATGTTTGCGAATTTTAATGATTCTCCCTACAGTACGTATCTTTTATGACGTTACTAATTGCCTCAGAAATATTGTTTAGCCTAGTTCCTTGAATAGTTGTAGAACTTCTATTCTCTAGCTTCATAACTCGTTCACCACTTTCATTCTGAACGTTGTGAGCTCAATGCGTATTCAACATAGACTTGGGTTTGATGCCCCCGAGTCTTAGTATAGATTACTCAGTATGCCATAAACAGTTGAAGTTTCAGTGTTCATAATCAGTTCAAGAATACATGTCTCAGTCTAGTCCTATTCAGCATTCCAGTATTATGTAACTCAGTGTGATCCAGTATTCCAGTATCATGTAACTCAGTGTGATTCAGTATTTTACTATCATGTATTGCAGTATGATTCTCAGTTCCTGAATGTTGAACACCTGTCTTTGGGCCTGAGGCCGCAGTTTATGCTTTATGCATTTTGGACCTGAAGTCGCAGTTATGTATACGTATACTTGGGCCCGAGGCCGCAGTTGTCCCCCCCCCACACACACACACACACACACACACACACACACACACACACACACACACACATATATATATATATATATATATATATATATATATATATAAATGCACAAAACAATTGCTAAAATTTCTTTTTTAATTGTAGGATAATTTTGTTGGGAATTATTCCAATGTTTTGATGCAAATGCAATAATTTGTTCCTTGTCATCTTTTTTCTGCTTTAAAATGCCACCATAACCAATGTCTGATGCATCAGTCTCAACTATTTTGAATGCAGAAGGATCAGGGAGAGATAAGCAAGGAAGGTCTTTGACATTCAACTTGATTTCTTCGATGACATTGGTGTGGACTGAAGTCCACGGAGCTGGAGGTTTTTTCAACCTATCATGGAGAGGTTTTAGCAAATTGCTAAGGCTTGGAATGAAATCTAATACATAATTAACACATCCTAAAAATCTTTGAAGCTGAGTCTTATCTAAAATTTGGTCAGAAAATTTGTCAACAAATTGTATGGATCGTTGAATAGGGACAATGGTTCCCTGCTCAATATTGTGCCCAAGAAATCGGATGTTGGTTTGAAAAAGACTATATTTAGTTTTTGATAAAACTAATCCATTTTCTTTGATAACATTAAAGAAAACCTTTAGATGTTTAAAATGTTGACCTATGCTAGTAGAAAATAATAAAACATCATCAATGTAGACAATAATAAAATTTGAAAAAGGATTAAAAATATCATTCATTATCCTTTGAAATTCGGAAGGAGCATTTTTTAAACCAAATGGCATTACATTCCATTCATATTGTCCAAATGGTACCGTAAAAGCAGTTTTATACCTTTCTTTGGGATCTATTTGAATTTGCCAAAATCCTGATTTTAGATCAAATTTTGAAAAGANCGGAGGAGGAGCCTTTGTGTACAGAAATAGGTTGTGGCACTGATGGAGAAAGTGCCTGATTGGTTGTAGTCTTGGGGATGTTGGATGGACATCCTGTACCTATAATGGGGCTTTTAGCCTCCAATATTTTTTGTGCGGTGCTTTTGGCAACCGCATGAAGTGAAGAGGCCATGTGACTTTTGGCCGCCACGGAGTTGGAAGAAGATGCGTGGCTTTGTGCCGCCACATTGGAACAATAATTTTTATATAATTGATACTGATCTCTCAGTTGCTTTTTAAATAAGGCAGGCATGGCCATTTGATTCTTTATGCCCATGAGTTGTTGCCATCGTATGAATTCTTCTTCTGTCCAAGGAGAAGACATGGTTTGTGCTAGTTGAGCTTGAGATTGTTAAGATTTTTCTTCTTCAACTAGGTCTGCCCATTTTTTTGGACTGGAAATTGAGATTGGTCCTGAATCTTCTATCAGACGAATTTGGGGGACTCCGCTCATGGCGTAGTCTAATGGCTTTCTATATTTGGGCTGGTCTGGTCCAGCTGTGCTTTCTGTGAGTTGCTTGGAGGCAACTGAAATTGTTTGTTGTGTGGAAACAATATCTGTATCAGATTGTTTTGGTATTGTCTCAGTAATTTGTTTCTCCGGAGGAGGGAGAGTAGGTATTGGAGGATCCGAAATGTCAGTTTTCTTTTTTCTTGGCATTTTATCTTCCCTGCAAAAATTCTCTGGTAAGAAAATCTGGAATACAGTTTGAGCTCCCTTTGATATACTCTATATCAAAATCAAAATTAGATAAAATAGCTTGCCATCTAGCAAATATATATTTAGAAGCAAGATTTTGTACATCTTTTTGTAAAGCTGAACAGCTTTCGCAGCTTTACAATCAATTCTTAACAAAAAATTTTGATTTAATAAATCAGCTTGAAATTTAGAAATGCACAAAACAATTGCTTAAATTTTTTTTTAATTGTAGGATAATTTTGTTGGCCATTATTCCAATTTTTTGATGCAAATGCAATAATTTGTTCCTTGTCATCTTTTTTCTGCTTTAAAATGCCACCATAGCCAATGTCTGATGCATCAGTTTCAACTATTTTGAATGCAGAAGGATCAGGGAGAGATAAGCAAGGAAGGTTTTTGACTTTCAACTTGATTTCTTTGATAACATTGGTGTAGACTGAAGTCCACGGAGGTGGAGGTTTTTCCAACCTATCATGGAGGGGTTTTAGCAAATTGCTAAGGCTTGGAATAAAATATGAGACATAATTAACACATCCTAAAAATCTTTGAAGTTGGGTTTTATCTAAAATTTGGTCAGGAAATTTATCAGCAAATTGTATGGATCGTTGAATAGGGATAATGGTTCCCTGCTCAATATTGTGCAAGAAATCGGATGTTGGTTTGAAAAAGACTATATTTAGTTTTTGATAAAACTAATCCATTTTGTTTGATAACACTAAAGAAAGCCTTTAGATGTTTAAAATGTTGATCTATGCTAGTAGGAAATACTAGAACATCATCAATATAGACAATAACAAAATTTGAAAAAGGATTAAAAATATCATTCATTATCCTTTGAAATTCGGAAGGAGCATTTTTTAAGCCAAATGGCATTACATTCCATTCATATTGTCCAAATAGTACTGTAAAGGCAGTTTTATACCTTTCTTGGGGATCTATCTGAATTTGCCAAAATCCTGATTTTAGATCAAATTTTGAAAAAATAGTTGCAGCATAAAGCCTTTGAAGTAAATCCTTTTTGTTTGGAATAGGGTATCTAATCCAGCAAAGTGCTTTGTTTAAAGGTTTATAATTGATGACTAATCGAGGGACACCTCTTTCTATTTCAAAGTTTTTATTGACATAAAAGGCAGCACAACTCCAAGGGGACTTGCTTGGAGAGATGATGCGTTTTTCAAGAAGATCATTGATTTCTTTTTGACAATGAATGGTTAGCTCGTGATTCATCTGAATAGGACGAGCTTTTGTGGGGATTGTTTTTTCATCAAAGTCAGGTTCGTAAGGGAGCCTAACAATGTGTCTCTTGCGATTCCAAAAGGCTGTAGGTAAATCAGCACAAAGTTCTTCCTGGATTTTAGTTTCTAAAATTTTTATCTTGGATTGGAGAGAAGAATTTTGAAGCTGCTGTTGTAACCTTTGGAACGCTACTTCTTCTTTGAGAAAATTGATCTGCGCTTCTTTACTCTTTATGGTAGACAAGAATTTTGCCATTGGAGGTCTATCGAAAGGAAGAAAGGTTCTACCTCCTATGCGTTCGATCAGAATTCCTTGTTTTGTTACCATAAAAGGTATGAGCTCTTCGATAAAGGGAGTTCCTAATATAACCGGATTAGTAAGGTCTTTTACTAATAGGAAAGAGCTTGAGGCTGACAATGGAGAATTTTCTAGGGAGGTTCTAACTTCAACATCGGACAGTTTGAAGCTAATTCCTAGTTTTCCGCCGTTAGCAGCCCTAAGACCTTCTTTGGTCTTTTCAAAGAATTTGGTTGGAATGAGCCCTTCTTGTATGCAGTTGAGATCTGCACCTGTATCAAATAAGGCAATAATATCCAAAGTAAAGGACTTGTTGACAATTAGGATGACTCTCATGTGCCATTTCCTTATGGAAATTCGGGAGAGGTGGTTGCAAAAAACTTCTTGTTCAACTGGCTTAACTTCAGTTGGTTTGAACCCTTCAGGTTTGGTAGAGAGTTGTTGGAGAACAAGACGGTCTAATTCTTGCCTAGCTTTAATTTCTCGAATTTCTTCCTTAAGGAATGCTATCTCAGATTGGAGATCTTGGATAGTTACTACCTTAGGTTTTTGGGAAGGGAATCTACTGAGGATATCAGTAATATTATAGGTATTGGCAACTTGAGGATGATTGGAAAAGACACTAGACGAAGATGTAGAAGGCTTATCAATTGTTCGTTTGAACTGCTCGAGATAGTGCTTCTTTTGTTCAGAATCTTGAAGATTGCTAATTATTTCAAGAAGGAGGTCTTGTTCTTTGGAGAGAACGTTAATTGTAGGTTCTTCTTGTCTAGACTGAGATGAAGATGATTTCGCATCATCATCTTCGAGTTGGTTAAATTGTTGTTCAAGTTCATCATCAGCAACATCGGAAGTGTCACTATCTTCTAATAAAAGTTGTTCAATCTGGTTAAGAACAGACTCATCTAAGTCAAGATTTCTAACTTTGTTAGACAACTTGCAGTATTTGGCTATATGGCCCGGTTTGATGCACTTGAAACATTTGCCAGAATTGGGAGTTTTGAAGTTTGTTGGTTTATTTTTACTGGGAAAGGTTTTTGATTTGGAAGAAAATGGTTTGGCCTTCCAAAACCTGGGTGCAGGAGACCTATATTTCGTAATCTCCATATCCTTGGTTGTTCGTCTTTTCTGAGGCTTTTTGTTACAAGGTGGTAAACCAAATTGTTCACAGAAACTACCTAGATCTCGACGAGTTTGTGCCCTATCTTTGGCTAATTGTCTCAATATCTTATCATGCCGACATATTTTGAGAGCGACATGTTGAATGAGACTTGTGAGTTGACCATAGGTGATTTGTTCGTAAGGAATAATATCACCAGAATGCTGATTTTGGAGTTCTTCTATAACTAAATCTCTAAGAGACTTAGGTAGACCATCTAGGAATTTTTCTTTCCAATATGGGAGATTTCCATCAGGCTTTTCATAAATTCGTGTAAGAAAGGAATCTTTATACCATCGAAAATCAGAAAGGGTTTTACACTTAAGGTTGTTAAGTATCTCAGAAGATTTTTCCCTAAAGATACCTGGACTTCCTATGAATGTTTTAATAATGGTATAAATCAGGGTGTTGGTTGAATCAGGAATGGTAAGGCCATCTTTAAGAATTGGTTCTCCTGTTGAATCAACTCGGACACTTAACAAAATTTGGTTCTTATCTTCTTCGCTAAGATGGGTATCCCACCATCCTTTAAGTTGACCTGTGAAACCTGCTACTAGGACATGAGTAGTAAGCTGGTCAGAACAGTTATGGGAAGTTCGGTATGCAGTGGCTACCATGGTCATTTGCTGTAATTTAGCCAGAATATTGTATTCAGAACAACCATCTATGTTCCATTCATAGATATTATTGGCATTATAGTTGTTTTGCATAACGTTGGGTCTTTCTTCTAAGGCTACATCCGGATGGGTAGCTCTAGAATAGTAAAGTCTTTGGGACTGACGCCAGTTGAAGGATCCCGTTCTGACGGGGTTAATTTCGAGGGAGGGATTTTCATTAAATTGTTCTGACTGCGAATTGGTTTCTTGGTCAGAATCGGCTTCTCGGAGAACACTGACAGAAGACCCCTTAGTTGGAGTATCCTGAGCTATTAGTGTTTTCTCTATTTCTAGTATTCTACGCTGAAGGTCAGAGAACTGAGGATAGTCTTTAGCTTGGTGGATCCGAAGTTCTGTAGCAAAAGTTCTAGGGATCTCATAAGTTTTAAACAAAGGGATTGAAGAAGTAGGGGTATTTGTTGGCTTAGAACTAGATGCTGAAGTTGGTTTTGTAACCAAATATTCACCAAGAGACTGTAAATATTTGTTTGTATAATTATTTTGTTCAAAAATACTTTTAATATCTTTGCTTGTAATAGCTTCATTTTCATTTTTTAATTTGAAAGGGTTAGCAATTACCGAAGCATTCGCATAGCTTGTTGAAAATCCTTGAGCCAGAGGAAGTTCTGAGAGGACTTCTTCTCCGGAGGAGGTTTTCCAAAATTTTGAAACATTAACAGATTTAGAAAAAGGAAAATCTAATTGGTGATATTCAGCATAAGCCTCAAACCATTCAAAGAAATTGATTTGTTCTTTTATGAAGTTTAAAGACTCATGGTAAATACTTTGGAGATTTTTTCTGCCATCACCTTGAAACTTCTGGAAAAACCAAGTTCTTTTGAAAATATTTTCTTGTGAATAAAAATTTGCTCGAAGTTTTTCTTTATCAATTTGGAAGTCCTTTTCCAAAACACCTAATTCAGCACCTAAAGCTGAGTAAGTGGGAGATTGAGGTTATTCATAATTAACTTCGGTTGGAGGGGTTGTTTCTACAGAATATTTGGCTAGGGGGATCCTAGAGTCAAAATTAACGGTTTCAATTCTAGAAGGAAAAGAAGATATTGAATGTCTTCCAGACTGAATCTCAGACTGTGCCGAAGAGGATGAGATAGAGACTCTTTGGCTGAGGGACCTTTGGAAGGAAATAGCTACAGATCCGCTAGAATATTGTTGGATTTGAGAGACCGTAGTATTTTCCGATTTCTCAGCCTGAGTAGCATCTTGTAGTAGCCAATTTTGTGGCAGGGAAACTTGGCTTTGAAGAGAACAGTTTCTCCTTTATGGAGGGTTTTTATAGCTCCAGTGTTAAAGTAAGAACTCATGGCCTTATACTGTATTCTATAAATAATTGCTACTGGTAAGGATCCAGTTTTGGTTTTGTAATTGGCTGTTTTAACATTAAGAGTTAAAGAGTCTAAGATATTTCTATCTCTAAGAGACACCGTAAAATTAGGAAAACAATCAAAGTAAATTGGACCGCTACAAAGGCTAGTTTCTACCATTCCTAGGAGGGAATCATTGAAGTCCAAGCCTTAGCAATTTGCTAAAACCTCTCCATGATAGGTTGAAAAAACCTCCACCTCCGTGGACTTCAGTCCACACCAATGTCATCAAAGAAATCAAGTTGAAAGTCAAAGACCCCAAAGTCACACGGCCTCTTCACTTCCTGTGGCTGCCAGAAGCACCACACAAAAAATATTGGAGGCTAAAAGCCCCATTGCAGGTACAGGGTGTCCATCCAACATCCCAAAGACTACAACCAATCAGCCACTTTCTTCATCAGTGCCACAACCTATTTCTTTACACAACGGCTCCTCCTCCGAGGATCCCACTTATATTAAGAACGAAAGTTTTTACCCACTCATTCAAATTGAACCCGAATTTTGGCATTCCAACCCCCAAGATGTAGCTAAGAAAATACTTAGCCCTTCAGCCAATTTCATTCAAAACACCCACAAACACACCCAAAATTGGTTTAGTACAGATTGCAGCTAGACCTCTGTCCAGGGAAGGACTAGACACATCTCTACTCCTCTGTCTTAGAGATTCTAGATTTTTAGACTTCAATGATTCCCTCCTAGGAATGGTAGAAACCAGCCTTTGTAGCGGTCCAATTTACTTTGGTTGTTTTCCTAATTTTACGGTGTCTCTTAGAGATAGAAATATTTTAGATTCTTTAACTCTTAATGTTAAAACAGCCAATTACAAAACCAAAACCAGATCCTTACCAGTAGCAATTATTTATAAAATATAGTACAAAGCCATGAGTTCTGCCTTTAACACTGGAGCCATGAAAACCCTCCATAAAGGAGAAACTGTTCTTTTCAAAACAGATCTACAAAGATCTCACCTATCAATACCAAAACCCATTTCTTGGAGCCAAGTTTCTCTACCACAAAACTGGTTACTACAAGATGCCACTCAAGCTGAAAAACTAGAAAATACTACGGTCTCTCAGATCCAACAATATTCTAGCTGATCTGTAGCCATTTCCTTCCAGAGATCATTTAGCCAAAGAGTCTCTGTCTCATCCTCTTCGACACAGTCTGAGATTCAGCCTGGAAGACATTCAATATCTTCTTTTCCTTCTAGGATCGAAACAGTTAATCTCGACTCTAGGATCCCACAAGCCAAATATTTTGTAGAGACAACCCCTCCAACAGAAGTTAATTATGAACAACCTCAATCTCCCACTTACTCAGCTTTAGGTGCTGAATTAGGTGATTTAGAAAAAGATTTCAAAATTGATAAAGTAAAACTTCGAGCAAATTTTTATTCACCAGAAAATATTTTCAAAAGAACGTGGTTTTTTGAGAATTTTCAAGGAGATAATAGAAAAAACATCCGAAGTATCTACTATGAGTCTTTAAACTACATAAAAGAACAAATCAATTTCTTTGAATGGTTTGAGGCTTATGCTGAATATCACCAATTAGATGTTCCTTTTTCTAAATCAGTTAATGTTTCAAAAATTTGGAAAACCTCCTCAGGAGAAGAAGTCCTCTCAGAACTTCCTCCGGCACAGGGATTTTCAACAAGTTATGCAAATGCTTCAGTAGTAGCTAATCCTTTCAAATTAAAAAATGAAAATGAAGCTATTACAACCAAAGATATTAAAAGTATTTTTGAACAAAATAATTATACAAACAAATATTTACAATCCCTTGGTGAATATTTAGTTACAAAACCAACTTCATCATCTACTAGTTCTAAGCCAACAGATACCTCCACTTCTTCAATCCCTTTCTTTAAACCTTATGAGATCCCTAGAACTTTGCTACGGAACTTCGGATCCACCAAGCTAAAGGCTATCCTCAGTTCTCTGACCTTCAGCGTAGGATCCTAGAAATTGAGAAAACCCTGATAGCTCAAGATACTCCAACTAAGGAGTCTTTTGTCCATGTTCTCCGAGAAACCGATTCTGACCAAGAAACCAATTCACAGTCAGAGCGATTTTATGAAAATCCTTCCCTAGAAATTAACCCTGTCAGAACAGGATCCTTCAACTGGCGTCAGCCTCAAAGACTTTACTATTCTAGAGCTACCCATCCTGATGTAGCCTTAGATGAGAGACCCAATGTTATGCAAAACAACTATAATGCCAATAATATCTATGAATGGAACATAGATGGTTGTTCTGAATATAACGTTCTAGCCAAATTACAACAAATGACTATGGTAGCCACTGCATACCGAACTTCTCATAACTGTTCTGACTAGCTTACTACCCATGTCTTAGTAGCAGGTTTCACAGGTCAACTTAAAGGATGGTGGGATACCCATCTTAGCGAAGAAGATAAGAACCAAATTCTCTTAAGTGTCCGAGTTGATTCAACGGGAGAACCAATTCTTAAGGATGGCCTTACCATTCCTGATTCAACCAACACCCTGATTTATACCATTATCAAAACATTCATAGGTAGTCCAGGTATCTTTAGGGAAAGATCTTCTGAGATACTTAACAACCTTAAGTGTAAAAACCTTTCAGATTTCAGATGGTATAAGGATTCCTTTCTTACTCGAATCTACGAAAAACCTGACGGAAATCTCCCATATTGGAAAGAAAAATTCCTAGACGGTCTACCTAAGTCTCTTAGGGATTTAGTTAAAGAAGAACTCCAAAATCAACATTCTGGTGATATTACTCCTTACGAGAAAATCACATATGGCCAATTCACCAGTCTCATTCAACATGTCGCTCTCAAAATCTGTCGACATGATAAGATATTGAGGCAATTAGCCAAAGATAGAGCACAGACTCGCCGAGATCTAGGTAGTTTCTGTGAACAATTTGGTTTACCACCTTGTAGCAAAAAGCCTCACAAGAGACGAACAACCAAGGATATGGATATTACAAAATATAGGTCTTCTGCACCCAAGTTCAGGAAGACCAAAATATTTTCTTCTAAATCCAAAACTTTTCCTAGTAAAAATAAATCAACGAACTTCCAAACTCCCAATTCTGGCAAATGTTTCAAATGCAACAAACCGGGCCATATAGCCAAATACTGCAAGTTGTCTAACAAAGTTAGAAATCTTGATTTAGATGAGTCTGTTCTTCACCAGATCGAACAACTTTTATTAGAAGATAGCGACACTTCTGATGTTGCGGATGATGAACTTGAACAGCAATTCAACCAACTCGAAGATGATGACACAAATTCATCTTCATCCCAGTCTAGTCAAGAAGAACCTGCAATTAATTTTCTCTCCAAAGAACAAGATCTTCTTCTTGAAATAATAAGCAATCTCCAAGATTCTGAGCAAAAGAAGTATTATCCCGAGCAATTCAAACGAACAATAGATAAGCCTTCCACATCTTCCTCTAATGTCTTTACCAATCATCCTCAATTTGGCAATACTTACAATATTACTGATATCCTCAGTAGATTCCCTTCCAAAAAACCTAAGGTAGTAACTATCCAAGATCTCCAAACTGAGATAGCATTCCTTAAGGAAGAAATTCGAGAAATTAAGGCTAAACAAGAATTAGACCGTCTTGTTCTCCAACAGCTCTCTACCAAACCTGAAGAGCCCAAACCAACTAAAGTTAAACCAGTTGAACAAGAAGTTTTTTGCAACCACCTCTCCAGAATCTCCATAAGAAAATGGCATATGAGAGTCATCCTAATTGTCAATAAGTCCTTCACTTTGGATATCATTGCCTTATTTGATACAGGTGCAGATCTCAACTGCATACAAGAAGGGCTCATTCCAACCAAATTCTTTGAAAAAACCAAAGAAGGTCTTAGGGCTGCTAACGGTGGGAAACTAGGAATTAGCTTCAAACTCTCCAATGTTGAAGTTAGAACCTCCCTAGAAGATCTCCATTGTCAGCCTCAAGTTCTTTCCTATTAGTAAAAGACCTTACTAATCCAGTTATATTAGGAACTCCCTTTATCGAAGAACTCATACCATTTATGGCAACAAAACAAGGAATTCTAATCGAACGCGTTGGAGGTAGAACCTTTCTTCCTTTCGATAGACCTCCAATGGCAAAGTTCTTGTCTACCATAAAAAGTAAAGAAGCACAGATCAATTTTCTCAAAGAGGAAGTAGCCTTCCAAAGGTTACAACAGCAACTTCAAAATTCTTCTCTCCAATCTAAGATAACAATTTTAGAAACCAAAATCCAGGAAGAACTTTGTGCTAATTTACCTACAGCCTTTTGGAATCGCAAGAGACACATTGTTAGGCTCCCTTA
>NW_017674269.1:1907-6644 GCF_001879085.1 Nicotiana attenuata | reverse complement strand
TTAATTATGTATCAGATTTCATTCCAAGCCTTAGCAATTTGCTAAAACCTCTCCATGATAGGTTGAAAAAACCTCCACCTCCGTGGACTTCAGTCCACACCAATGTTATCAAAGAAATCAAGTTGAAAGTCAAAGACCTTCCTTGCTTATCTCTCCCTGATCCTTCTGCATTCAAAATAGTTGAGACTGATGCATCAGACATTGGTTATGGTGGCATTTTAAAGCAGAAAAAAGAAGACAAGGAACAAATTATTGCATTTGCATCAAAACATTGGAATAATTCCCAACAAAATTATCCACAATTAAAAAACAAATTTTAGCAATTGTTTTGTGCATTTCTAAATTTCAAGCTGATTTATTAAATCAAAAATTTTTGTTAAGAATTGATTGTAAAGCTGCGAAATCTGTTTTACAAAAAGATGTACAAAATCTTGCTTCTAAACATATATTTGCTAGATGGCAAGCTATTTTATCTATTTTCGATTTTGATATAGAGTATATCAAAGGGAGCTCAAACTGTATTCCAGATTTTCTTACCAGAGAATTCTTGCAGGGAAGATAAAATGCCAAGAAAAAAGAAAGCCGACATTTCGGATCCTCCAATACCTACTCTCCCTCCTCCGGAGAAACAAATTACTGAGACAATACCAAAACAATCTGATACAGATGTTGTTTCCACACAACAAACAATTTCAGTTGCCTCCAAGCAACTCACAAAAAGCACAGCTGGACCAGACCAGCCCAAATATAGAAAGCCATCAGACTACGCCATGAGCGGAGTCCCCCAAATTCGTCTGATAGAAGATTCAGGACCAATCTCAATTTCCAGTCCAAAAAAATGGGCAAACCTAGTTGAAGAAGAAGAATCTCAACAATCTCAAGCTCAACTAGCACAAACCATGTCTTCTCCTTGGACAGAAGAAGAATTCATACAATGGCAACAACTCATGGGCATAAAGAATCAAATGGCCATGCCTGCCTTATTTAAAAAGCAACTGAGAGATCAGTATCAATTATATAAAAATTATTGTTCCAATGTGGCGGCACAAAGCCACGCATCTTCTTCCAACTCCGTGGCGGCCAAAAGTCACACGGCCTCTTCACTTCCTGCGGTTGCCAAAAGCACCGTACAAAAAATATTGGAGGCTAAAAGCCCATTACAGGTACAGGATGTCCATCTAACATCCCCAAGACTACAACCAATCAGGCACTTTCTTCATCAGTGCCACAACCTATTTCTGTACGCAAAGGCTCCTCCTCCGAGGAACCCACTTATATTAAGAACGAAAGTGTTTACCAACTCATTCAAATTGAACCGGAGTTCTGGAATTCCAACCCCCAAAAGGTAGCTAAGAAAATACTTAGGCCTTCAGCCAATTTCATTCAAAACACCCACAGACATACCCAAAAATATTATGAGTTTATTCTCACAGATACTAGATCTTGCTTGTTTAAGCCCCACAAAGAAAAACAAACCCTATCATATGTCACCCATACTACGGTGTGGATTAACAAAATAATCTCACCAAAAGAATGGGGAACCCATCCAGCCAAATACAAAAGACTTTCTCAGCCTTTTGACCCACAACTTTACAATTACTATGACTACCAGGAAGCATGGATGAATGCTTTCACCTTCCAAAACCAACTTGGAAAGCATTCATGGTTCATCCTCTGAAGCAAACAATTAACCTCTGACTTCCCCCAGTGGTTTATGCATCAATGGTGGCCTGTATATGGTCATCGAGCTGAAATACTCCCAGCACCAGTAAGAGAAGGATATGATTATTTCTGTCATAGGTTTTCTAGTGAACAGCAAATACCCATACTCCTCCAATTTTCCCACCAATTTCATATCCCATGAATATACTCCCAGAAGTTTTCCTTCCACAAGCCAGAAGGACAAAAAGGACTACCATGGTTAGCCCTCCAAGGACACTGCAAATGGTACAAAATGTGGGATTCATCTGAAGCATACGTACCTGCGGTAGACAAGTGGTTTCTATCCCATCCACAGTATCTAGCTATAACAGATGCTGCTCAAATTTTATTTTTACAACAAAAGTCCATTGCAAGTGCACAACTAGCCGGTTCCAGCAGCAGGCTTGATTTTATTCAACAAATGGAGCAAATTCTTGATACCCTCAAGACACAAATTCCAGGTCAACAAAATCAAGCATCTTTTTCTGACAAATCATTAGAGGAAGAAGAAGAAGAAGAAGAAGAAGAAGAAGAAGAAGAAGAAGAAGACCTCAATTCAATGTTCTGAAAAACTAATCAGAACTTACATCAGCATGACACCACAATGACATCGCAGCTGACATCATCCATGACATCAACAAACACTTACTCCTAATGACATCATGAATGACATTAGAAACCACTATGTAATTTTTACTTTTTTGGCTATAAATAGCCCCCCATATCACTTGTAAGACACACCTGAAACTACCACTTGAGAAAGAATTCTCTTCCTCTCTCTAGAATTGGTCAGAGCTCTCTCTCTACTATACTAATATAAGTTTTAACTTGTATTATCAATTTTTTAGTTTCAATAATATTCAAGTTTATATTTATTTTACTCTTTCCCAAGTTTACATTTATATTACTCTGCATTATGGTCGGTTAAACCGCCTAATTTACTTTATCGTATTTTATTTACATGGTCGGCTCTGCCCCATAAATTTAATTGCTTGCACTCTAACTGTAACTTCTGCAGGTTTAATTATCTTGTTATTTGCTTCCTGTCCTTGCACCCATTTAATTTTTCCCTAATCTTTTAGGGGCTTCGCTTCCGGTCCCCTTGGTATCTCGCCGTTAGCAGCTCTAAGACCTTCTTTGGTTTTTTCAAAGAATTTGGTTGGAATGAGCCCTTCTTGTATGCAGTTCAGATCTGCACCTATATCATATAAGGCAATGATATCCAAAGTGAAGGACTTATTGACAATTAGGATGACTCTAATATGCCATTTTCTTATGGAGATTCTGGAGAGGGGGTTGCAAAAAACTTCTTGTTCAACTGGTTTAACTTCAGTTTGGCTTGGGCTCTTCAGGTTTGGTAGAGAGCTGTTGGAGAACAAGACGGTCTAAGGTAGACCGTCTATAGATATATGGCTCTGATACCAAGGGCACCGGAAGCGAAGCCCCTAAAAGATTAGGGGAAAGGATAAAGGAAGCAAGGACAGGAAGCAAATAACAAGATAATTAAACCTGCAGAAGATACAGTTAGAGTGCAAGCAAATAAATTTATGGGGCAGAGCCGACCATGTAAATAAAATGCGATAAAGTAAATTAGGCGGTTTAACCGACCATAATGCAGAGTAATATAAATTTAAACTTGGGCAAGAGTAAAATAAATATAAATTTGAATATTATTGAAACTGAAAAATTGATAATACAAGTTAAAAACTTATATTAATATAGTAGAGAGAGAGCTCTAACCAATTCTAGAGAGAGGAAGAGAATTTTTTCTCAAGTGGTAGTGTAAGGTGTGTGTCTTACAAGTGATATGGGGGCTATTTATAGCCAAAAAGGTAAAAAATACATAATGTTTTCTAATGTCATTCATGATGTCATTAGGAGTAAGTGATAGCTGATGTCATGGATGATATCAGCTGTGATGTCATTGTGTTGTCATGTTGATGTAATTTCTGATTAATTTTTTAGACCATAAAATCAAGGTCTTCTTCTTCTTCTTTTTCTTCTTCTTCTTCTTCCTCTGATGATTTGTCAGACAAAGATGCTTGATTTTGTTGGCTTGAAATTTGTGTCTTGAGGGTATCAAGAATTTGCTCCATTTGCTGAATAAATTCAAGCCTGCTGCTGGAACCGGCTAGTTGTGCACTTGCAATGGACTTTTGTTGTAAAAATAAAATTTGAGCAGCATCTGTTATAGCTAGATACTGCCGATGGGATAGAAACCACTTGTCTACCGCTGTTACATAGGCTTCAGATGAATCCCACATTTTATACCATTTGCAGTGTCCTTGGAGGGCTAACCACGGTAGTCCTTTATGTCCTTCTAGCTTGTGGAAGGAAAACTTCTGGGAGTATATTCATGGGATATGAAATTGGTGGGAAAATTGGAGGAGTATGGGTATTTGCTGTTCACTAGAAAACCTATGACAGAAATAATCATATCCTTCTTTTACTGGTGTTGGGAGGATTTCAGCTCTATGACCATATACAGGCCACCATTGATGTATAAACCACTGGGAGAATTCAGAGGTTAATTGTTTACTCCAGAGGATGAACCATGAATGCTTTCCAAGTTGGTTTTGGAAGGTGAAAGCACTCATCCACGCTGCCTGGTAGTCATAGTAATTGTAAAATTGTGGATCAAAAGGCTGAGAAAGTCTTTTGTATTTGGTTGGATGGGTTCCCCATTCTTTTGGTGAGATTATTTTGTTAATCCACACCGTAGTATGTGTGACATATGATTGGGTTTGTTTTTCTTTGTGGGGCTTAAACAAGCAGGATCTAGTATCTGTGAGAATAAACTCATAATATTTTTGGGTGTGTTTGTGGGTGTTTTGAATGAAATTGGCTGAAGGGCTAAGTATTTTCTTAGCTACCTCTTGGGGGTTGGAATGCCAGAATTCGGGTTCAATTTGAATGAGTGGGTAAACACTTCCGTTCTTAATATAAGTGGGAGCCTCGGAGGAGGAGCCGTTGTGTAAAGAAATAGGTTGTGGCACTGATGAAGAAAGTGCCTGATTGGTTGTAGTCTTTGGGATG
>NW_017674269.1:0-890 GCF_001879085.1 Nicotiana attenuata | reverse complement strand
ATGATTTGAAGCCTCGAGCAAGTCCGTAATGTGTTTTGGGATTGGTTGGTATGTTTGGTTGGGGTCCCGGGGGCCTCGGGTGAATTCCGGGTGGTTAACGGATCAAATTTGGAAGTTGAAGAACAGCTGAAGGGATCTGGTATCTGGTATTTCCGCTTCTGCGGAAACGGGACCGCAGAAGCGGCCCCGCAGAAGCGGAGAAGAAGCCGCAGAAGCGGATGAGGGCGAGGGCGGCCAGGACCGCACAAGCGGCCCTTGATCCGCTAATGCGGAACCACAGAAGCGGTTGGCTAACCGTAGAAGCGGAAGTCCTGGAGTGGATGGGAGCCGCAGAAGCGGCAAGCGGTCCGCCGAAGCGGAACCGCTGAAGCGGGCAGGGTCCCGCTGAAGCGAAAATGCTGGGCAGTAGGCTTGTTTTAAAATCGTGATTGGGGGTTCATTTCTCTCATTTTTCATGACTTTGGCGATTTTGGGAGGATTCAAGAGAGGATTTTGTCGTCAATGATTAAGGTAAGTTATCCCTAGCACTTTTGAGTTAAATATATCAATTATACATGGATTTAGGCATGAAAATTAGTATAAAAATTGGGGTTTTGGTGGAAAACCTAGAAAATTATAATCTTGGATTTTAGCCACGATTTTGAGTATGGAATTAAGAGAAAATCATATATTTGAGTTCCTAAGGTCATGGATAACCTTTATCTTCAAGAAATTTTGGATTCCGGGAATGTGGGCCTGAGGGCATTTTGGTCATTTCACTAAGCGGGAGTTGGGAATTTGTATAACCTGAATTGTTAACAAGTATTTGAGCATGTTCTCATTAGTTTGTCGTTAATTGGCTAGTTTTGGTGCGTTGTGCATTGGTTCAAGCCTTCGGAAGAATGTAGAAT
>NW_017674268.1:101684-103120 GCF_001879085.1 Nicotiana attenuata | reverse complement strand
CATATTTGGTTTAGGATGCCTTGGATAAGGTCAAGATTATTCAGGATCGACTTTGCGCAACTTAGTCCAGCAGAAGAGATATGCCGACCGTAGAGTTCGTGATGTAGCATTCATGGTTGGAGAGGCGTACAATGCGAAGATTATTTCATCACTAGAGTCATGATCGACGGAGGATCCTGCCTCAACATCTGTCCGCTGATAACTCTCAGAACTTTGGGAAAAAGCCTGCACGAGATCAAAGACGGGGCTATCAATGTCAAAGCCTTCGATGGGTCCCAGAGATCTACTATTGGAGAAATTAGCCTATGCTTGCAAATGGGACCAACATGGTTCGACGTCGACTTCCAAGTGATAGACGTCCCGGCATCCTACAACTTGCTATTGGGACGCCCCTGGATCCACGCTGCTGGAGCCGTAGCATTGACCTTGCATCAGGCGGTAAAGTTTGAATGGAATTACCAAGAAGTGATCATTCATGGCGATGGTAGTAACCCCATATATAGTCGCCAGACCATCCCAATGATCGGGGGCAGAAGGAGAATAGGCGGAGAAACATACCACCACATCGAAAGGGTCAACGCTGTAGATAAAGATAAGTGGTGTGACAACAAGATCGAAAGTATCCTGAATTGGTGTGGGTACGAGCCTGGAAAGGGACTCGGTAAAGATCTTCAGGGGATCACTAAGCCCATCAAACTGAAGAAGCATGGCACTACCTTTGGCTTAGGGTATGGTTACACTTGGGAAGAATTCCAGAACTGGTCGCCACCATGGCGCGGCCCCTACTATCCATTGGAGTTTCCGATACCTAGCCTGGAACAGACCTTCCAACCGGCAGATACTATATATGGGTCAGAAGAAGATGAAGCGTTGGCGGCCATGAAGAATTTGTTCCTGGAGGATGATGATATGGATTGATGTGTTCTTTTCGAGGAGGAAGGGGAGGAAGGCCCATCCATACAAACTGTGAACAGAGGGGACCGCCTCAGCAACTGGTCAATCAGAACCGTCGGGGCCCAGAAGGCTTCGGGGTAGCAAGGCTAAACAAAAGCACCATGCATCTCATTTTACTTTTTACTAGCTAATTTCCTTTCCACATTGTCTTTAATTTTGAAAAGAGCTCCGACGTTTCAAACAATTATGAATTTAGACAAAGCATTTCAGTTTATCATATACCTCGCTCTTATTATTTTCTCTATCATTTACTCTATTTTTTACACAGCATTACTATTACTTACTTTGATGATGAACCAACGATTGTGACTTGCAACGAAACAGCGCAACAAAAGGACATAGCTCAGAAGAAGATGAAATACCTGAAGAGGTCGTCAGAGAGGTTGAGAATTTTGAGAATAGACCTAAGTCTAACCTGGAAGAAACTGAGGTCATTAATTTGGGAGATACAGAAAATGTCAAAGAAACTCGCATCAGTGTTC
>NW_017674268.1:65418-96797 GCF_001879085.1 Nicotiana attenuata | reverse complement strand
GTTTTTGGTAGTTAGTAGTCAAGGGTGCCTCAAGCAAAGCTTCACTTGCGCCTAGCACATTTGCCTTTGATCTTATGATCAAAAACAAGTTGTTGTGTTTAGGATGGTGAAAATCATGACCTTGAGACTCTTGTGTTGGCCGATAATCATCAAGTGGTTTTTAGGGACCATTGTGAGCTTGAATCTTATCTAAGGTCGTTGTGGGCCCCCGACTCTATGTCTTTAACAATCCCATAGCTCGTGTGGTGAGTAATCGTATTGCAAGTCCATGTCCCGAGCCATTGGTCTAGAACTTGCCCTGAATATTTGTTGAGGCGAAATCCTAAGTGAATTTTGACTTGAGACATGAGTATAGACTCTCCTTGGTCCAAATGATAGCTTGAACACTTCCATAACCTACCAATGATAAGATCCCTGGTCAACCCTTTTGAGCCTTAGACCTTTTTCCTTCAATAACCATGATACAAGCCTATACCCGTTTTAAAAGATACCCTCTCTTGGCACCCGATATTTCCTTTAGCACATGGCAAAAGTATAAGTTTGGGGGGGGGGGTAGGGACGACGGAGTGTCGAAAACGTAAAAGGTTAAGGAAAANTCTAGAACTTGCAGTGTCACGAATCTTGGTTTCTTTTGAGGTTTCTGAATGTTTCTTCTAAGGTTATCTGCTATGTGTTTTGTCTGGTTCTCATCTCTAAATTGGTTTAACCTCGCATGCCTAATGTTTGTGCGCTCTTTATACACGCTGAATGTGCCTTTTAAATTACCATAGATTCGGGACTAATTTCATACTACTTTGTGTAAGCATGATTGATTCTTTCCTTGTTTTATTTGAAAACTCTTTTTAACCTTTCGATTCCCCTATTTCTGACTTGGTTCAGGGGCAATTTTGAATCCCCGATTCCCTGATTTACTACATACCAATTGATTTACTTTGTCATTGCCTTATTTACTTGACCGTGTATTTCAAAATTTTCTTTCCTTAATTAAAACCCCTATGTATTTACCCCTTATTTGTATGCTATGCACAATATGCTTACTTGATCTCCTTCCTTAAAAAAAAAAAAAACTCTTGCCCTTTACCGTTCAAATTTGAATTCCTCAATTAAAGGGATTTTCCGCTACTGATTGATTCTAATTGATACATGGTTATTTTCTTACCTTGTTCCCTGCCTGATTTCAAACTATAAATACTCTCCTCCCTTCTCTTTGAACACACACGAACACTCGAACATAGAACGCAATCTGAGTTCACAAATCACTCTCACTTAAAACTCTCTCTTTTACTTGTGATGCTGTGGACTTTGTTTACTCTACTTTCTCCTCACTCTTTTGCTTCTCTACTGGTATGTCTCAGTTAGTTTACATGTCTCCACCACAATGTGTTTACTTCTGCCCACTTCTGTCCAATTCTTTTAGTTGACATTTGTTTCTAGCATATTGTAACATGTTCCCCCTTTCCTTTGTAATTCAGTATTTAAATTATGTATGCATCCTGTCAGTTGCTTGTCATGAATTTGATACTTTATGAATCCCAAACCCTCATACCCCTTTATATGTGAGTTATAGTTCAGGGCATGACAACACTCTAATATTGTTGTCCATGATTCTGGATTGGATTCTTTGAATCCCAAACTCAATCAGTTCCCATTCCCTTTCCCCCTTTATGTGTTTTTGAGCTTTAGACTTGGGTCTGGTAGTGTCCTAATCACTGTCCAGACTCTGGTCTGACCTTCAAGGGTCTGCTCTTAATGTGTTTGACCAAGCAGGTGATCAGGGGTGTGCCAGCCTACTTTGTGGCTAGGTATGAGAACAACCTGTCACGGCTCCCCAATCCCCCTTTCACTTTGCACTTACTCTTAGCTATTAAGTTTAGCCCCTCTCTTGCAAGCCATGCTTTGGGACCCCCTAAGCTCTCTCTGAACTAGGATGCCTGTGAGCTGGCTCTTCCACACTGCACTGTTTCTATTCTAATGGTATCTTGGGTGTAAGCAATGCCGGGAATCCCTGAGATTCCTTGGAACTTTGGAACACCCTGGGTAAAGAGAAGGCTTTGGAAATCTGGATCCCGGAAGTGGCTCAATCGCATATTATTAGACATTAAAGCACTGAATTAGTCGCGAGGATCTAGCTGTTAGCCTCTGATGTATTTTTCTACATTCTGTAATAACTTGGAGAACACTCTCGCTCCCTGAAACTGGTCGAATAAATCATCAATACGAGGCAAAGGATACTTGTTCTTGATTGTGACTTTGTTCAACTGCCTATAATCAATGCACATCCTCATAGTGCCATCATTTTACTTCACAAATAGGACAAGCGCACCCCATGGTGACACAGTAGGCCGAATAAACCCCTTATCAAGGAGTTCCTAAAGCTACTCCTTCAACTCCGCCGGTGCCATACGATACGGTGGAATAGAAATGGGCTGAGTGCCCGGCACCAAATCAATACCAAAGTCAATGCCCCTGTCCGGTGGCATGCCCGGCAAGTCTGCAGGAAATACATCCGGAAAGTCCCTCACTACTAGAACTGAATAGATACTAGGAGTCTCTGCACTGATATCCCTCACAAAGGCCAAGTAAGAAAGATAACCCTTCCCGACCATCTACTGGGCCTTCAAAAATGAAATCACCCTACTAGGAACATAATCCGTCGAACCTCGCCACTCAATCCGTAGCTCACCCGGCATGGCCAACGTCACTGTCTTAGCATGACAGCCCAAAATAGCACGACACAGAGATAACCAATCCATGCACAATATCACATCAAAATCCACCATACAAAGCAACAGAAGGTCCACTTGGGTCTCCATACCCCCAATAGTCACCACAGACGACCGATATACGTGGTCCACAACAACAGTATCACCCATCCGAGTAGATACACGAATAGATGAAACAAGAGACTCACGAGGCGTATCCAGATAATGAGCAAAATATGATTACACATATGAAAAAGTGGAACCAAGGTCAAATAATACAGACGCATCTCTGTGGCAGACTGAGACAATACCTATAATCACAACATCTGAAGCGATAGCATCTGGTTTGGCGGGGAGTGCATAAAAACGGGCCTGACCACCACCTGATCGGCCTCCCCCTCTAGGGTGACCCCCTAGCGGAGTAACCTCCACCACGAGCTGGCTGAGCGGGTGGGGATGTAACTGGTGCTGAAGCCGAAGGCTGAATCCTCTGCTGGTATGAACCTCCCGTAAGACGGGGACAGAATCTCTTGATATGAACCAAATCTCCACATTCGAAGAAACCTCTACCAGCCACTGGCAATGGGGTCTAAAGGGAGCCTCGAGCATCGGGATACCTACTAGAAAAACCAGGCATAGATGAACCTTGAACTGATGGTGCATGAGTCGAACCCTGAGCCGGAAGGGCACTGAGAGATGAGTGACCCTGATGTGAACTGTGAGAACTATGGCCAGATAATCCACCATGGTGACTCGAACAAGCTGGCTGAGCATGTCTGAATGGACAACCTCTGCCGTGCTGAAACTGACCTCCAGAAGGAGCACTGATAACTAGGGATTTTGACGCATTTTATACTCCTTCTTGCTTATGCTTTGCTTAGAAATTCATACAAAATAGTCCCAAACGGCAGGTTTGATCATCAAAGTGATAAGATGTCAAAGATCAGCTCGAAAGGAGTGAAACTTGCACAAGCGCCAAAGACAAGACAAGCTCAGGAAAAACAGGCCTAGTGCGGCCGCACACCACTTTGTGCGGTCCGCACTAGGAGATTCAGAGAGGTGATTTCCAGGCTAAGAGGCAGTGCGGCCGCACTAGGTTTTGTGCGGTCCGCACTGAAGGCAATGCAGCCGCAGTCGATTTAGTGTAGTCCACAGAGCCAAGAATCAGAGAAGTTGCAATTTGGGGATTTCAAGCCAATGCGGTCCGCAGTCCATTTTATACGGACCGCACTAGAAGCCTCCGCGGCCGCAGTCCATTCTCTGCGGTCCGCGATGCCAAGATTTAGAGAGCTATTTTTCAAGGCCCAAGCCTCAGTGCGGACCGCGATCCGCACAAACCCCGCATGGGCATTTTTGTCCAGATTTTTCAGCCTAGTATAAATAGCTTCTTTTTCCATTTTTAGGGAATCAGATATTGTAATTAAGCAGCTACGCTCGTGGGATCGACTTTCTAAGCCATTTTGGGTAATTTTAGCTACTTTTAATCATTGAATCTTGTTATTTAACTTAGTGATTAATTAATATGAGATTATCTTCATCTATTTCTTGCTTTTCTTCTTTAATTATGAGCAGCTAGACCCATAAGCTAGGGTTGTGGCTCAACCCTAGTGTGGGTAATTGATGGGTCTTGTAATTTAGGGCTAAATTGACTATGGGTGTTTGTTATTTGGGCCAATTTCATGGTAAATTTCTAAATTAGTTATTGCAAACACTAGTTTGTGTTGAGTTGACTTGAGCTCTTCTTAAGAAAGAGAGCCTAAGTCTCCAAAATTGGTCCAACAATGAATTGGGGCGTACTCAAGAGATTGATAGCCCCAATTAAAGGGTTAAACCTCGAGAGAATAATACCCGAATTGAACCCTAGTTGCTTGTGCAAATTTGCATACCCAATTGGTCTTGAGAAAGCCAATTCAGGCAAAATCACTCGAACCACCGAGAGGTGTAGAGTGGGTAAAGTCGTGCAACGGTTATAACATACTCCCCAAATGTGTCAAGCATGCCTTAGATTCAAGTACCCGTCTATTGACCACTTAGGCGGTAGTCACTCCCCTAGTGCATTTTAAACCTATTTGAACAATTCGTAGCATTATAACTCTTAGCATAATTTAGTTGCAATTACCATTTGTAGTTTGATAATAGTAGAAATAAACAAAAAATCCCAAAAATGAATAGAAGTGCAATTAAGAACATATACACAAATTTACACTAGATCGATACTCAATTCCAAATTCTAGCTCTCTGTGGATTCGATCCCGACCCTAAATCGAGTAAAAGCTGCTCCGACCCTCTCTCGCTACTTAAATAGTAGTGCGGAGTAGGCCGCGATCACTTATCCAAGATTCTCATTAGTTATCCACTAATCACTTGATTAACTTGTTAATCTCCCATCAACCAATAATTAACTAATTACCAACATAATTAAGAATTATCTTAAATTACTTAAAATACTACTTACTTTTAGCACACTTTATACACCTTACTATCATGGTCATGTGGTACCTTGTATGGTACTAGTCCATAAATACCGTGTATTATAGCTTGGACCATATTTTCCCAAAAAATTTCAAACTTCGACGAAACTCATCTTCTTCGATTTATTTACCCTCTCACCTTCACGAATTTACTTATCACTTGTTTGAAATAGCATAACACTTATAAGCTCAAAAATAATCTCATTCTCGAGCTTACGTCGATTAACTTATGACGAAACTTTAACGTACGAAAATGCGGGATGTAACATCTCGTTTCTGAGCTTATATCAATTTACTTATGACGTACATCCACGTATGAAAACATGGGGTGTAACATATTTGATCATAAATATATACTTGCAATTACCTTACAAGCAAATTAATTGTATAAAATAGCAACTGAACTGTCATACCATGAAAGTTTGGGAGAGGGTGGTAGAAGCGAGGGTGAGGAGAACGGTATCTATATCTGACAACCAGTTTGGGTTCATGCTGGGCCGGTCAACTACGAAAGCTATCCACCTTATTAGGAGGTTGGTGGAACAGTACATGGATAGGAAGAAGGACCTACACATGGTGTTTATTGACCTGGAGAAAGCGTATGACAAGGTCCCTAGAGAGGTCGTCCGGAGATGCATGGAGGCTAAAGGTGTGACGGTTGCCTACGTAAGGGCGATTAAAGACATGTACGATGGAGCTAAGACTCGGGTTAGGAAATTAGGGAGCGACTCGGAGCATTTCCCGGTTATTATGGGGTTACACCAAGGATTGGCACCCAACTCGTTCTTATTTGCCTTGTGATGGACGCACTGACATGCCGTATTCAAGGGGAGGCGCCTTGGTTTATATTATTCGCTAATGACATAGTGCTGCCAGATGAGACGCGAGGCGACGTCAACGAGAGGCTGGAGGTTTGGAGACAGGCCCTTGAGTCTAAGGGTTTCAAGTTAAGCTAGGACTAAGAAGGCATACATGGAGTGCAAGTTCAACGCGGAGCTGAGGGAAACATGCATGGAAGTGGGGCTTGAATCACAGGTCATCCCCAAGAGAGACAGTTTCAAGTACCTTGGGTCGGTTATCCAGGGAGATGGGGAGATCGACGAGGATTCCACACACCGTATAGGGGTGGGGTGGATGAAATAGAGATTAGCATCTGGAGTCTTGTGTGACAGGAAAGTGCCACCGATACTCAAAGGTAAGTTTTATAGAGCAGTGGTTAGACCATCCATGTTGTATGGGGTTGAGTGTTGGCCAGTTAAGAACTCACATACCCAGAAGATGAAAGTAGCAGAAATGAGGATGTTGAGGTGGATGTGCAGGCACACTAAGATGGATAAGATTCAGAATGAAGATATTCGGAAGAAGGTGGGCGTGGCAACTATGGATGCCAAGATGCGAGAAGCGAGGCTTAGATGGTTCGGGCACGTACTGAGGAAAAGTCCGGATGCCCCGGTGAGGAGGTGTGAGCGGTTGATTTTGGCGGGTACGAGAAGAGATAGAGGGCGACCTAAGAAGTATTGGGATAGGTGATTAGACAGGACATGGCGTGACTTCAGATTTCCGAGGACATAACCCTTGATAGGAAGGTGTGGGGGATCGCGCATTAGGGTTGTAGGTTAGGAGGTGGTTGAGTATTGTTTTTATTTTTACTTCGTACCAGTGTGAGGCTAGTCTGATAGGGTTGTGTCTCCGACTGCTAGTGGTTAATGTTATGTTCACACTATTCTCCGTTTTTGTTATGCCAAGCTTTATTTACTGGTTATTGTTATTGCTTTTTTTCATCTATTTTTTGGTTCGTATGATGCTGTCATTATTTCTCGATTTTCTATTAATGGTACTGATATAGTGTTTCTTTTCGTCGTCTTGAGCCGATATCTTTCGAAAACAACCTCTCTACCCCCTCGGATAGGGGTAAGGTTTGCGTACACACTACTCTCCCTAGATCCCACTAATGGGATTTTACTGAGTTGTTGTTGTTGTTATTGTTGTTGTAAGATAGGAACCGAACTGTCTAATGACGTTCTAAACCCAACTTACGTACCACTTGAATCGAGCAAATTTTCCCCCTCTAATAAGGTTTAGATTAGCTAGCCCTTCTAATATCGATATCTGATCCCTAAGCTGAGCTCCAAAGTCTAGATTTCTTCCTAAAGCTAAAGTAAGGACGAGGCCCCAGTAGCGAGGAATCAAGAGACTTTTGTCGACGCTGACTTGGATCTTGGGTGACGGAATAAGGCGGCTAGAAGCGATGAGCAGTCGCGATCGAAGCTTGGCCACATATGGAAATTTTTAATATTTTAGGCAAAATACATAGTTTACCCATCAACTTTGCAGCGAAATCCCTGTTACACACCTCTCTTTTACGGGAACCCTTTTACACAATCAACCTTTCAAAAGTGTGTCTAAGACACATCACTTTTGTGCTTGACCAATTTTTTAGATAACGTGAAAGTCACACCCTATAGGGTCATGACACGTGTCATTGACTTTAAAAAAGGAAGAAAATATTAGAAATTAAAATTAAAACCCATCTTATTCATCTTTCCATTTTTTATTTTAAGCACCATTGTTGCTACCACTATGGTTGTTTGTGATGAGAAAGTTTCCAACAACACAAAAATTTAACCACACCATCTAAACAACTAGCCGAAAATAAGCGAGCAACAAATTGAGTTTAATAATCCAATAATCAACAAGACCCGACTGAATTTTCAAGCTTTTTTCGATACGCCAACAATGGTGGATTCTAGGTTTTTTCACTAAACCCTCAATTCTACTGTTAAAGCTCTTAAATCTATCACAAATAAATAGTTTTCATAATATTTGGACAATAAACCAACGGGGGGGGGGGGTTGAGGGGTCCTATGGGGAGGGGAGACAAAAAATGAGACTTTTTACGGGCTTCACGCGCTTTTTGTGTGTAAATACGTAAGTGCTATCTGGTCAAAAATAGTGTGTCTTAGACACACTTTTGAAAGGTTGAGTGTGTAAAAGTTTTTTCCTGAAAGGGAAGTGTGTAAGAGAAATTTTGCTGCAAGATTAATGGATAAACTATGTATTTTGCCAATATTTTAAGTACTTGTAAAAATGACAAACTCCCAAGTACATCAAATAGTGTCGAAAAAGAAGTGTATCAAATGGTCCCTGAACCGGGCCAGAAAAGTGTCCTCTTGTCCGGCCCGGACCGTCTCTTCTGTTAAACCCCTTAAACCCTCGGACTCTCCTCCCTCATTCTACTCAACTCCTCTACAATGGAGTCTCTTCTAGGGTTTATCGAACCAACAGCTGACGACGAAACCGCTGAAACCAACTCTCAGGGTTTCAAATTGGTGCCGTGGATAAGCTGGGATGAATGGAACTCTGTTCGAGATTCCCTTTTCTCTTCTTCTCCTCCTTCTGTTGCTTTTGCTCTTCAAAGGGTAATTAACTCCCAAAATAAAAAGCACTTTTTTCCTTCTATATTTTTGCCTTAATAATTTTTTCTCTTGCTATAGATTTGAATTGAATACTTTTTTTTTGGGGATATTAGATATCGACGTGGAGGAGCAGAGGATGCATTCCTGTTGCAGTAGAAGTTACAGCTTCAATTATTGAAATTCAGCAAAAAGATGCTTTTTTCAGGTCACTCTTTACTGATTCAACCCTTTTTTGCCTCTTTGTGTCCCAATTTATGTGATGCACTTTCCTTTTTAACCTATCCCGAAAAGAAGGACAAAATAATTTAACTTTACCGTTTTCATTATAGCCATACAAATACTGGTTATGTTGTTGTTTTTGTTTTGAACCATAAGTTTCAATTTTCTGAAAATTCCTGCCCGGTCAAACAAGATCACATAAATTGGGATGGAGGGAGTATATGTTACGAGTGAGTTTGCTATGTTGATTTATCCTCTTATGTTGGGAGTCCTAAAATGAACATTGTTCTTGGTTATTCCCTTTTGCAGGAAGGACCTAGGTGGAAATGCTTTGCAATCAGAAGAAATGCTTTCTATGCTATATTGCATGGCAATTATGAGGTACATTTGTCACTAGTTTTTTTAAAGAATATTTTCCTCCCTTTGTGTGATTTGCGAGAATGCCCCTTTTTTTCTTTTTCTTTTTTTAAAATGTTAAGATAACACCATTGTTAAAAAATTGTGATGTTTTTTACGCTTTGTTTTTTTTGTATTTTTAGAAGTTAAATAAATTTATTTTATTCATATACACCAAGGTTGTGAAAGTTACTGAATGAATCTATTTTATTCTAATTCTTCATCCACTTGGCTACGTCCGTCCCCTTGCCTACTTACATTCTGTTTTTACATTATTTAACTTAGAAAACAGAAGATTCAAGTTCGAATATTTCACTTCTTTCTTATTTCAATGATATTATTATTTCAAAGATAAGAATATGAAGTCAAAATTAGATTTTTTTTTTGAAATAAAAATCAAAGAGATATAGTAACATTAGCAAAAAGAGAAACAAGTCATATTTCTACAATTTTAAATAAAAACAAAATCAAAATAGAATACTCAATCATGAATAAATGCAAGCAACTAACCTCTCCTTCTTTTTCTATAATGTAAACAAAAAAGTCTATGTAAGTGATGGTCTAAAAAAAGTATATACGAGATAAGTGTAGGCTCAACTACATTCATCTATCAAATTTTCCCAACTATCTAGTACAAACAATTTATCCTCTCTTTATGCCAAAAAATACAAGTGAAAAAGGGCAGCCCGGTGCACAAAGCATCCGGTGTTCACGCAGGGTCCGGGGAAGGGCCGCACCCCAGGGGATGTGATGCAAGCCAGTGGCTGATTCCACGGCTCGTATCATTCTAATAGTTGTGGAATCTTCTATTCTTTCATTGTGCAGTACAAAAAATGACACAATCATCAGTGTTTTCTTTACAGTCTTGTTGGTCGAACTTCCCGTTGTACACTTTTAAGTTTATTCTTTATTTAACTTTTCATCTTTTCCCTCTTATTTGTGAGGTTGTTGTGGCTAAAATGGTGGTATATTAGGATAGCAGTTGTGTGTGGGTGAGTGCTTTATTAGCTAGCAAAATCAGCATAGTAATGATAACTACTTTTCAAGGCTTGTAAATGGCGTTGTTGAGAAGACCCGCAAGAAAATAGAAATCTCTATAGGTGAGGCAGCCAATGATATTGGAATTCCACGTATGCTGATTGACGTTCGCCATGGTGAGTGTTTATGCATATTTACAACTTCAAAACTGGCAGTTGTTGATTGTTAAATGTAAGTCAGCCTTATAAAAAAAGTTGTTAAAAGTGTACGTCAGTTTTCATTATCCACTGAGTTTCGAACCATGCGCCACTGGCTCTCGAGGATTTCTCGGTCATAAAAAGAAAATGTAAGTCAGTTATACATAGCATCAACGAGTAGATTTCCAACCAAAATAAGAGTAGAATTATTGCAGTCTTAGTGAGTGAGTAAGCTAGTAATGGAGATATAGAGATTGATCAACTTGTCCTCCTTCTGCATCTGCTGTAGGCTAAAAATAATTGGAAGCTATATACGATATGTTACTTATTGCATCAGTTAGCAATATTAGTTTGGCTGTGGCTTATGATTTTCCAACGGAAATTCAAATTTGAAAAAGCTCCTTTCTTAAAGTGGTTGCTATTTCCTTGTAGAGGGCTCTCATCGTGATCTTCCTTCACTGCAGTTGGTCCGTCTTGCCTCTACCAAGGTAGATATCTTTCCTTCCCTCTTTAACCTTTTGCTTAAGTATGTATCGTTTATTATATTATTACAGTCGAAGCTATGCCTTCCTGATGTTCTATTTATCCAAGAAAAAGGTTCTTGAAGTTCCATTCCACTTTGACATCTATAGTAGTATTTAGTGTAGTGTTGGATTCTCTTCTAGAAATACAGAGATATTGTGGTTTGTAGTGATAAAACTAATCGGAGGAGGCCAAATTATGTTTGCTGTAATCTAAGGTCTAGCTGCAACACTAGGTGTGAGATGATTTGCTTCAGGCTCGGTGTTCAGGGTCACTTTGGAACCTGTGCTAGCAGGCTGGATAAGCTATCCAGTAGATTAGCTGAGGTGCTGCGATTTAGCCCAAACATCACCAATATAAAAAGAGACACATGCAGCATATCCTCTTCTTTAGCGATAGATTTCTCATTCTCTAGTTATTGGAAAATGATTGATTCCTAAGTCTCTATATTCTTTGTAGCATTGTGGGTTGTGTTATTCTTGTGATGCAGTCTTTTCTGCCTTAGTAATACTTACCAGATCCTTTTGGATAAAAGCAGGTTTTCCATTTTCTCTTGTTATTTCTGTAGGATCTAGGTTTTCTGCAGTATATCTCAAAAAAAAAGGATATAGGTTTTCAGCAGTGATTTAAAATTAATTTGGAGCCGACTGAGTGAACTATTTGGTCTAAGAACATACATTTCATCTCTGCTTGCATGATATCAGCTGAATAAGCTGCTTTTGAGTGGTAGATATCTTTGATCTGATCTGGACTGGGAAGCTTGCCAGTTGACAATATTATATTTTCAGGTTCTCAAACTATGAATAAATGTAAATGAGATTGACCTTAGCTTGTTTGGTTTTTCCTAGCAAGCATCAACTAGATGTGGAAGAAGATAAAACTGAAGGGAACATTTTCTGGAGGACCTTTTTTTTTTTGGGACAATGAAAATCATTTTAAAAAGATAAAATAGAGAGAACGGAAGGAAGCAATCTTGCATCACATTTGTTATACTGAATAGCCGTGGACATTGTGGAGAGGTGTTGAAACGCTATAATGATTAGGTCATAAAGATGAAGCTCTTTGCTGGAAACCTTCCTTGCACTTGATTGCAATGGTTTAGACAACATGTGACGTAGGCATGTCCATGAGCTGGGTGGAGCAGAATCCCGCTGACTGTCCATATCGACGACTTTGTTTGCTTGGACTGGGGTGCGAGTATCCAATCTGGGTGGGGATCTAGATGTCAAGTCCTCCATAATCCAAATTTTAAGATTCCGGAGTATGGATCCAAATACGGATATGGGTGCGGGGATTCGGCTAAAAATAATTCAAAATTCTAAAAATAGATCTATAAAAATATCCTAAATTATGAGAAATATTCTGTGGTTGTGGAGTGCAGCTAATAATTCAATCTTTCATTTTGAGAATTTCTCAAGTTGTAGTCACTAGACACACTAGCAGGCAGCATCTAAAAGTCAATCTTTCATTTTTCATTTTTCCTCAAATTTGTCCATGGATTGTGGTCAAAGTACCCGATCTCGATTGACCAATACGAAACCCACACCCTGACCAGTACCAATGTCGTGTCAACACGGGTGCGGCGGCTAAAATGAAGAGTCTTTACAACATAGTCGACGACTGAGCATCCAGTGGACTTGTTATAATTCCAAGCGCATGTGGGTTTTGGCTGGACAAAGTAGTTCTATCTTTTTCTTTTTCTTTCCCCATACCAATAATTCGAATTTCTATCCTTGAACCTTGTACAATCTTTTGAATCACTTCAAGGCCTTTAGCTACTGTCATCTGTTCATGATTCATCCATCCAAACTCCATACTTCTACAATTGATTAAGTTAAAGCTAGAAAAGGTAATCTATTTTAGAATGGAGAATAAGGAGTAAACCAAAAATAGAACATGGTGCGGAGTACACATTAAGTTTCTTTTCGTCATGTCTGTAAGAGTGAGTCAACTGACAAACAGAAAGTCCCAGCTGGATCATGTTTTAAATGATGTCAATAATTTCAGGCACTTGACTGGTTGAAATCATATTATTGGGAACCGCAAAGCAAAGCAATTCGAAGGGATCCAACAGCTAATCTGAGGAAAGAAATCAAACACAGATTACTAGAGATGGCTTCCTTAGTGGAAATGAAGCAGACTACAAGATCAACTACTTCAGAAAAGCGTGAGTGAAGTTCTAACCTCTTGTTGTATTATGGTGGTTTTGCCAAGTGATATCATCCATTGTTTAATCTTCTTGCATGAGGATTGTGATCTGCTTGATGTCTGGTACATTAACATAGTATGTTTGTAAGCACCTGTAGGTGTGGTGCAGAGTATACGAATATAATCTAAATTAAAACCATCAAAGCACATTGTATGAATGTAAATATCACCATTACAACTGTCCTTGACGTGTTTTCATTGTTTTTTTCATGCTTGAAAATGATTAATGGTCACATCAATAGTTTCACTTTCTAATACATATCTACATAACAAACTAAACAATCATTCAAAAGTTCCATTACTAAATTTGCTACACAATTCACTTTCGATGAAGAGAAAGCTCTTTTCGCTTGCAACATCGACCGGTAATATCATACAATCAGTAGATGTTAATGATTTGTCTATTCTATTAAGTTTCGCAGATCACGATTTGCACCAGGTTAGTAACTAACAGAAAAGAAAATTAAAAAGTAACATTTGCTTAGAACAACACCCATTATTTTTCTTGTCTTATTTTTCTCTGTACTTCCACCTCTGAGACATTCAGGGGATGGCAACTGGATTTCACTAGATGGCACATCACCGAATGGAACCTCTATTTTGCTCTTAAATCTCATTGAACTATTTCTTTTCATTGAGGTGCAGGTTCTTCCTCCTCATCTTGGTAAAACATAAAAGATATCGTGATTTGTTGATAGTTAGTTTTCCTGATGTTTCTGTAGAAGTTTTGATTCTAATCACTGGAGGATTCCATTTTTCGTCATAGATATTTTGCTTGAACAAGTGTTCACGGCTACGTAAACTTTGTTCTTGCTGTCTATTGCGAAGTTATTGTCATAGTTTGATACTGTTTCACGCCTGTATGTGTTGAATGGTTTTGAGTTAGTCCTGCAGCTGGAATTGTTCTCATTAAAAACAAAGGAAAAGGAAAAGGAAAAGGAAGTGTACTTTGTGCATGGAGTTGATTGACATTATAATCAGCCAATACAACTTCTTGCTGGGCTTACTCTTTTGTTCCCCTTTTCCTTTTAAAAAGATAAGTAGTGCAAAATTTCCGCTTTTCTCCTAGTTTTCCGATAAGTTTGGTTCTATTATACAGGAATCAGACTGGCACAGCTTTGTGCAAGAAACAAGTTTCTCCCTGTCACCTCTGGGTTGCTACCATGTTCTGGTAATTTTATTCAGCTTCAAGCCTCTATGTCCACGGTTCATGTCTGTGGCAGTGTTGCTGCATCTACTTTTATGAAGTTTGCTTTAGAACAATTTCTCTACCTGTTTTGAAAATCTATCGCACACGAAAGTTTGCCACTTACGGTGATTTGCTCGTTCCTCCTTTGTAGCTATTTTAGGAAACTGAGGATTAAACATTGGAACTATTAAAGCTTCGTACAGTGACAATTTTATGCATTGAGTGCATTAGCAAGTTGATGCTTTGAAAAGATTAGTGTATCCTTTGAGGATTACAAATGCTCACAGTCACATCCTTTAGGATTCAGGACTGTCCAGTCAGCAGTTACCACCATTTAGGTTCTTTCGAAGGTTCTATTTATTGTGGAATTTAGCATCTTGTTTGGTCAATTAACTCTCGTGCAGTGATATCTGTATAAATACTGTGTGGCTTGAAAATTAAAATGGTACTTCAAATATAGAGTTTCTTCCTGCAAAGTTTGTTATGTATGATGCTTAATTGATGAAAGTGATTTGCTGATTATTGATGGCATATGCTTTAGCATCTGCATATTTATTGTGTTTTAGGTGATCTTAAGTTTTCTGGAATAATTTGTGTTTCAGGTTCTAAGAAACAGATTACCAGAGCTACCAAAGCCGTTCTTCGATTATATACTTCCTCTTCTTCCGAAGTGATATCTGTGCTTTTGGAACTTATGCTGCAGCCATTAGATTCCCCAAATGGGGAGTTAGTGAACGCTTTGAAATTCCATGATATCATTGACAGCCACAGTGCATATGATTATTGGAAACCAATACTGAAAAAACTGTCAAATAGAGAACCAGAGTTGCTTCTGACTCTTCTGCAGGCAGCTCTTGACAAAATCGAGACTCTGGAGGCCATGAAACATGAACTTGGTAAGTGAAATTCTGGTTTGAGACGTCTAAGGAAGCATTTTTTTGACTTTCGTTATTACTTGTGCTTGGTCTTGTTGTAAGATGCACTTAGTAATATACCTGGGACTCAGGAACATGGAATTATGCATGTTCTAGTATGCAGTCAACTTTGAAATTGATAAACTAGGCGCTGGGTGCTACATTAAATAGTGTGTTCTGACTGTATTTCCCTTCAGATCTCGTTTCATCTATGCTAAATATTCCAAATGCTTCAAGCTGTCGGTTGGTTCGCAAACTAGTGATACAGGCATTATATGTACAGGGATGATATGTATAAAAACTGTTCAGTGGAGATTCTAATACCAAATTGCAGAATTAGCTTTAAATGTTTTATATAGTAATACAAGGCGCCTTACTTCAATTGTATTTTCTCACTTTAGGTGCTCTTACCAAATATGAATATTCTTATTCGATATTCTATCCATTATGAAATGTTATGTAGATTCTCTTATAAGTTATCCAAGTAGTATTATTTATGGAAAAATGAAAATGGTGACCAGACATTATACTAATGAGGCAGAGGCTAGAATGACTGTATTAGTAAGGCTAAGTTTTATGCCGAGTTATTTCTTACGTGAGAGACCAGACAAGCCACGGGTATTTTAGTTCAGCAGAGTGCATTTGAAGTTGAATCTTAGTTGAACCAGAGTTGCTATGATGCTTCTCTAGTTTTATTTTAATTTTATTTGCTTGATTAACAAAATGGGGTTTTAGAGTTTTATTGATGACTCGTTTCTCTAATGAATCATTGTCAGGTGAAAATTGCTTTTCAGGAAATGAAAATGAATCTCTCCGAATTCAACTATTATTCTATCTATGTGAAGAGGTAGTTGGAAATCTGAAGACACTGAAGCCTCTTAACCGTAGTGATTCTGCTGCTGACAGGGAAGATTCTTCAAGAAAACTTGGTCTTCCAGAGGCAACGCTGCAACAAATATTACGTAAATGTTTACTTTTGTCCCCTCCCACCAATAATCAGCTGATGGATTCAGCTCTTGTCATTGCTCAGATTATGGGAAGGAATTCTTTATTCCATAAGTTAAATAAGCTCTGCTCACTGGGCGTATTTGATTCAGAGATTATACACTCGGATCCTTCCACCAATAGTTCAGAAAGCTTCCTACTTTCCAAGGGGGAAGATTCTCTTCGCCAGGCTGCTCAGAAGCTTGAATTAATTAAGCGCCGAGTTGTGAAGGGCAATAACGTGAAGACAGCAGATGCCGGGAGCAGATGGGTAGTTGCAGAAGCATGGAAACCATGCCCCATTGGTATGCTGCCCCATACATTTGGTTCTACTGGCTGTCTTCCGATTCTTGATTTTGTTGATGATTCAGCAGAAGTTGCAAAATCATCCGACAATGATATTCCAGAAACTGATAAATGTGGATGCAAGCGGGATGCTTCCTCTGCGATTGAATGCTTGGACGACCATCCTAATATGAAGAAAATGAGGAAGACAGAGGAGCCTGGTGATAGCAACAACGACAGGGATTTTCTCTCGGATAAAAATGGCAACGATGACATGCCTTTGGAAGGTTCAAAAGGCCACCTGCTGATTGGTGGAGTGTGGAGAAAGGTTTCAAAGGAGGAGCTGCATGATATTGCAGGAGCTGTGAAGATTTTGATTTAATCAAAGCCTTGTGAGACGGCTCTCCTTTGGCAGGGGGGTGAGAGCAAAATGAAAAGGTCTCTGTTTGTGTTGCACGTCTGCCACCAATTTTGCAGCTTGTAAATTTTGTCAGTGGATTTTGCTTGTAATCTCCGAGAAATTTTAATTTATCTGTTACCTGCTTAACACCACTGTTAAATTTTATAGATTGATAACACTGTTATACCAAAAAAGTGTTAAACCTTTTCTTAAAACGAATTAGTAAGAAAATAGGGGGTGAATCCTAGTTAAATATAATAACTCCTAAATCTGAAGACTTAATGCATTGACGATATTGGATCATGTCCGATAATATTGAATGCCGATTAAGAGTGCGCAATGATTGTCAATGAATGCAATAAAGAAAACATGCAATGAATGTAGATAGTGGCAATAAATGTAATAAGAAGAACTTGTCACCCAAATATGTTTGATGACTTGTATGATTCTTCTTCGTGACAACAACGTGGGGACAATATCAAATGAAGGTGCACAAGAGATCCTTGGATCTTGTGAGTAAAAGATATATGTTGAATAATGGGATCAGTGGACAAGACAAGCTTTGTATATTCTCTGTAGTCAACCTTTACAATGTGCTCTTATCCCAAAAGTGAAGATCCTTTTTTTGTTCTTTATCTCTTCCTATTTATAAGGGATATTCCTAAGGAACCCTAAAAAGTACAATTGAAAGAATATCCAATGGAATATTCCTTCTTTCTATTCTAAACTTATTCTACCGTTGCTTCCATACATTCTTTACTTGACCTCGGCACTAATCCTTCTTAAGGCGACTCATCGCCATTGTGCCGTGGTCGGCTTAATCCTCAACCACGTCCATTTGCAGTTACTAAGTCCAGTCCAAATTTTGACCAATACAGTTAGTCCCTCCGCTTGTTAAGGTCGTGATCTTGGATATCCTCGATGAGCGGATTCTGTCTGCAATCGTTTAGAGGAAACTTGGTCGTGCTGATTGAATCGAATCGGACGAGGTTGAACTGGCGGCGTTGACAGCGGGGCTGCGGTTGGTGTGGCTGGCGTAGGATGACGTCATGGCCACGCGCGTCATGGTGTGGTCCCACGATGTCCATTCCCCATTTGATGAATGGCCATGGCGATGTGACCGAGTGGAGATGTTCGCCCGCTTGGTGTATCATAGGAGCGTATTTCTGGCACTGCTAGCACTTCTTGATCAAGTCGGCGGCTTCCTTCTTCATGGTGGGCCAATAATAGCATGCTCGTATGAGGCATCTAACGAGGGCTCGGTTGCCGGTATGGGCACCACAGTGGCCTTTGTGTACTTCCTCGAGGACGCGTCTTGTTTGGTTTGGCCCTAGGCATTTCGCCAAAGGACTGCCAAACGTTCTTTTGTATAGGTCGTGGTTTATGATGCCTGGTCGCCTGCATTCAAAGCCTTTTGGCTTCTTTTTTGTCTGATGGGAGTATTCCCTCCTGCAAATATGTTATAATACGGTTGCGCCAGTCCCAAGTTAAATTTACAGAGTGTACCTCAAGTTGGTCTATTGACGAGTGGAGGAGGGTAACCATGTTTTCTTTTCTACTTATGTTTTTGGTGGCTGCTGCTAGCTTGGCAAGGCCATCAGCCTCGATGTTTTGTGCTCGAGGTATCTGGTCGAGTTGACATTCGTCGAATTCTGGCAGTAGTTTATGAATTTCTGCCCGGCACTTTTGTAGCCTCTGCTCTTTGATTTGGAAAGTCCCTGTAACTTGGTTGACAACGAGTTGTGAGTCGCATCGGAGGACAACTCGTCGTGCACCGTACTTGAGAGCTAGCTTTAGTCCTGCAATTATGGCCTCGTACTCGGCCTCATTGTTAGTCATATCGGGGCACTGTATGGATTAGCGGATGACTTCGCTTGTTGGGACCTCGAGTACGAGTCTTAGTCCAGATCTTGACGCGTTGGAAGCTCCATCGGTGTATAGGACCCATAGGTCGGGTAATCCGGGAGAGGTACGAGAAGTTCCTGCTCGACCTCAGGCATTATTTTGGCACTGAAATCAGCGACGAAGTCACCGAGTACCTGCGATTTTATCGCTGTTCGCGGCTGATATGTTATATCGTGCTCACTCAATTCTATGGCCCACTTGGCCAATCTCCCCGACAGATCGGGTTTATGTAGGATGCTCCTTAGGGGGAAGGTCGTGACTACCGATATGGCGTGACATTGAAAATAGGGTCTAAGCTTTCGTGAAGCTATGGCCAATGCCAAGGCCAACTTTTTGAGGTGGTGGTACCTTGTTTCGGCGTCGACCATGATTTTGCTAATGTAATAGATTGGAGATTGCGTACCTTTGTTTTCACGGACCAACACTGCACTTACTACGACCTTTGATACGACCAAGTATATCAGGAGGCGCTCGCCGGGTTCTGCTTTGGCGAGTAGCGGGGGTGAGGAAAAGTACGACTTTAGTTCTCTTAAGGCCTTGATGCATTCTGAATTCCACTGGAGTCCGTTGTCCTTTTTAAGCACGTTAAAGAATTTGTGGCATCTGTCAGAGGATCGTGAGATGAACCTCGACAGGCCAGCTATATGGCCGGTCAGCTTTTGTACCTGTTTCTTGCTGGTCAATACTTTGGGTATTCCCTCGATGGCTTTGATCTGGTCGGGGTTGACCTCAATTCCTCTTTGTGACACTAGAAAGCCGAGGAACTTGCCCGAGGTTACGCCGAAGGCACACTTTTCGGGGTTCAACTTCATGCCGTATCGCCTTAGTATATCGAAGGCTTCCTTCAGATGGTCGATGTGGTCTTCCTTCCTTTTTAGTTTGACCAACATATTTTCTATGTAAACTTCCATCGTTTTGCCGAGTTGGTCCTTGAATATCTTGGAGTCCAGGCTTTGATAAGTCGCCCCTGCGTTCTTCAACCTGAATGGCATGACTCTGTAGCAGTACGTCCCCTGATGGATGATGGAAGTGGTCTTTTCCTGGTCTCCTCCTCTATGAGGATTTGGTTGTAACCTGAGTAGGCATCTAAGAAACTTAACAACTCGTGCCCTGCCGTTGCGTCGATTAGTTGATCGATGTGAGGCAACGGAAAGGAGTCTTTCCGGCAGGCCTTGTTTAGGCCCGTGAAATCCACGCACATCCGCCACTTTCCGTTTTTCTTTTTCACCGTGACCATGTTGGCGACCCATTGTGGGTATTTCGACTCTCGGATGGAGCCGTTAGAGAGTAGTTTTTCCTCCTCATCACGGATTGCCTCGTTGATTGCGGCGTTGAATTTTCTTCTTATTTGTTGTGCCGGCGGGTAGAGTGGATCAACGTTCAACTTGTGCGTGGCAATGTCTTTCGGGATACCTGGCATATCTGCATGGGAGAAAGCAAACAAATCGGCGTTGCCAATTAAAAATTTATGAAATTTACCTGGTTCTGAGAGTTTACGGCCGATGTAAGCCTTTTTGATGTGGTCGTTGTTGTCTAGTTTGACGGGGTCGGGGTCTTCTACTGTTGACCCTGTGGTTTCCACGACGTCGGGATCCTTTATGACATTTTTTGTTCGTCGAGTTCGGGCCCCGACTTTTGGTAATTGCTATGCTCCCGAGACTATCCCCTTTAACTGTTGAGTGTATGTACAATCTTGGGTGATGCGGTAACATTCTTGGGCTGTGCGCTATTCGCCTCGGATGCTTAATATCCCCCACGGAGTAGGAAATTTGATTACTTGATATAAGTTGGATGGGATAGCCCTCATGGAGTGTATCCAGGGTCGCCCTATGATGGCGTTGTAAGTTGTGTCCTGGTTCATGACATCAAATGTTGTTTCTAGGGTGACGCCCCCGGCCAGAACGGGCAGCGTTATCTCTCCTGAGGTTCGCTCAACTGCATTGTTAAACCTGTTAGCGTTATGCAGCGTGGTACTATCTTGTCCTCGAGTCTCATTTGTGCGAGAACTCGAGGGTGAATAATACACGTGGCGCTCCCGTCTTCTACAATTATTCTTTTTACATCAGTATCTGAAATACGTAAAGTAATGACAAGAGCATTGAAGTGAGGAAAGGTCAAAGCGTGGGTATCTGACTTATCGAAGATGGTACTGTCTTCGAGGTCATCATACCGTTCATGGGTGATCGACCGTTTCAGTTTATGTGTGGTGGTGAACTTCACGTGATTAATTGCTGCTTCGTCGCCTCCGCCGATGATTATTTGGATGGTGCGGGCGGGGGAGGGTGGCTTTGGAGGGCCTTGGTGTTGTTCTTGTCTGCGGACGAAGTTGGCTCTTCCTCGGTTGCTCATCAGCTCCCTTAGGTGTCCTTGGTGAAGCATGTTCACCACTTCTTGTCGTAGGGCTATGCAGTCTACAGTATTGTGACCCCGCTCTTGATGAAACTCACAGAGGGCGTTCGACTTTCTGGTACTTGGGTCGGACTTCATCTTTTGTGGCCACTTCACCTTCGGGCCGAGCTTCTTTAGTGCGTACACTATTTCTGAAGGGGAAACACAAAATTGTGAGCAGATAACAGTGGAGGCATACCTCTTTTGTTTCGCTGAGTCCCTGTATGTGGCTTGGACGACCCTTCTGTATGGCGAGGAGATGTAGGATGGCCGTTCTGACATATGGTTGGTGCCTGTCCCGGTTGAGGCGTGGACCTGAATAGTCTCTTCGACCGTCATTACGGTGGTATTTCCTCGACTCCATTTGGACTGACATTAGCCGTTGGGTTGGACCGTTGAGGTCATCCTCGTCTTCTCTCACATCGGCGCAATAGGCGTTGTGAATTTCTTCCAAAGTGGTGGGAGGGTATTTCATGATTCTGCTTAACAACTTTCTGGTTGCCCTCAACCCATCCCTGTTCAACCCATTTTGGAAAGCTGCCACTGCCATCCCTTTTGATACGTTTGGCGAGCTCATTCTTACTCTGTTGAACCGGGCGAGGAAGTCCCTGAGTCCCTCGCTAGGCGATTGATGTGACGTAATGAATGATGTGATCTTCGGGGTCTATTGTGCCGTCGTATATCTTCAAATATGGTGGCATTTTGAAGATCTTAGGTATGGCGTGTGGGGCTGCCTCATCGCTGTACGGTTGTTCGACGACCGGCCGACGTCCCATTTTGGTAGCAATTTTCGGGCGCCCGGTATCTTATCAACCCTTTCTTGATGCTCCCTCATTTGGTCGCGGAGCGCTTTATTCTCGTTCTACATTTCTTTCATTTTCTTTAGAATGGCCGCAAGTGCTCATTACGTGCATCAACAACCGTATGAGTGTTACCTGTTGGGAGAGGAGCGTGTTGCTCGTTGGCGGTTGTTGTGGTATCCGCTCGTGCAGTGCTTCTACTCTCCCCTTGAACGGGTTGTCGAGTATGTTGTTTAGAGTACTTGTAAACCATGCCTCCAGTAGTTTTTTCATTGCTGGTTGCGCTTCCTCAGTTGTGGACGTGGAGGCTCCCCTTTCGCGTGAAGCAATTACACTTCCATGAGGGAGAGGTGAGTCACTCCGCTTGGGTGTAGCGCTCGGCGTCACATTCTCCTTGTCTTCTCTGTCAACCTCGTCTATGGTGTTCAAGAGGTTGGCAGTGACGTCCACTACTGCTTTCAGTCTTTCATCTCCTTTTCCTGCCATTGTTAGTTCGTGCAAACGAGAAAAAGATGGCTGCTGTTGTTTTTTTATCTAGAAGAAACTAAAATTTTAACTAGAAAATCCCCACAAACGGCGCCAAATTGTTTTACCAAAAAAGTGTTAAATTTTTTCTTAAAACGAATTAATAAGAAAACAGGGGGTGAATCCTAATTAAATATAATAACTCCTAGATCTAAAGACTTAACGCATTAACGATGTAGGATCATGTCCGATAGTACTGAATGCCGATTAAGAGTGCGCAATGATTGTCAATGAATGCAATAAAGAAAGCCTGCAATGAATGTAGATAATGACAATAAATGTAATAAGAAGAAACTTGTCACCCAAATGGTTGATGACTTGTATGATTCTCCTTCGTGACAACAACGTGGGGACAATATAAAATGAAGGTGGACAAGAGATACTTGGATCTTGTGAGTAAAAGATATATGTTGAATAATGGGATCAGTGGACAAGACAAGCTTTGTATATTCTCTGTAGTCAACCTTTACAATGTGTTCTTATCCCAAAAGTGAAGATCTCCTTTTTGTTCTTTATCTCTTCCTATTTATAGGGGATATTCCTAAGGAACCCTAAAAAGTACAACTGAAAGAATATCCAATGGAATATTCCTTCTTTCTATTCTAAACTTATTCTACCGTTGCTTTCGTACATTCTTTACTTGATCTCGGCACTAATCCTTCTTAAGGCGACTCATCGCCATTGTACCGTGGTCGGCTTAATCCTCGACCACATCCATTTGCAGTTACTAAGTCCAGTCCAAATTTTGACCAATACAAATACAAATTTGATTATGCTACAATTGGCATTGTTTTATGCTAAAATCTAAGTGTAATATTAATACATGTATCACATCATAGGTGACGGATATGTGCTTTAAGATATTATTTCTTTTGTTACTCATATATTTCTTTTGTTGCTAATGATATTTATACTATTGATTTTATTAAGAATAAATGTTCGAAATAAAGGGTGCGTGTATGAAAGAAATTTTTTTTTCAAATTTTTCATGTTTTGTTGGCTTAAATGTGTTGAAAATTATTTCCCATAAATTTATTTTCCTTGGAGAAAAATATTTTCCCTACCAGGAGGAGGAAAAATATTTTCCAATCTTCACCGTCCTATTCCCCACCCTCACCAACCCTCACCCCACCCCTACCCCCTACCCCCACCCCCACACCTACTTACAACCCAACCCTATCCCACCCCCCTGCCCTAACCCCACCACTCGCACCTTGCCCCCACTCCACCCCCAGCCCCAGCCCCACCCAACTCCTTACCCTCACCTCCGCCCCCAAACCCCCTACCCCCCCCCCCCCTTCCCCAAACTTCCCATCACTCCATAGTGCGCCTAAATTACATACTTCGCATTTTTTTAAAATAATATTTTTTCCTCACTTAATCAAACACACACAAAAATATTTTCTACTCATCAACAAAATATGGGAAAATAAGTGATAAAACCATCATTTTCAAGAAAGACATTTTCCTCCATACCAAATACACAAAATTCAGCTTCAAATGAGGAATTCAAGATTTGTTTATTATCCCATATCTTTCGTCATTTCATTATCCTCTTAAAAATGTTGTTTACAGGACATAATTGAAAGTGGTAATCATGAAATTTATGTATCATATTTGCTATGTTAAGCTAGGTATATTTGAGGCCTAAAGTTATCCAAACCTGGTTCTTCTTAGGTCTCTCCATATTCTTTTTATATATACAGATATACCCTACCTTATATCAATTCTAATTCAGCACTCGCTGATTTTGAGATTGAAAGCTCTATGCCTTATTTCACAGGATTTTCTGGAAGAATTCTCGACAATCGACATCATGGCGAAAATACTACTCCACCTCAAAATGGCACAGAGAGTGCAATTGAGACAATTGTCAATCTTCTCATTCGCTATACGACGGTGGGTGCCATAGGCATGGGTGTGGTCTAATTTTCTGGACAGGAAGCAAATTAAACTCGCTTGGAAATGGAGCACGATTCACCAGAATACACGTAAGGAATTTCGAGAAAGCTGAGACAAGTCCAACGAGAAATCAATCAAATCAAGGCATGGATTTCAAATTATCAAGCATGTGGGAGACAATGCGTGTGGATGGGGCTCTAGTCAAGGCAATTAACTATGACTGAGGCCAGTTGAGGCTCGAAGATGTAAACACGTTGCTGACTAAGGTCGCAAAGGATTTCTCGCTGTATTTTGGCATTCTAAATGCAATTTCCGGTTATTATATTTATTTTGCTTGCTAATTATCTGTTGCTTGTTAATTAATAATAATTATTTCCTCACTCGTATTCACTACTGTAAAAAAAAAAAAAAAAAATGAAGTATAACTAAGTATATTCAATCTCTTATATAAATTCAAACTAGATTGGATAAAGTGATTTAACACAAGCCAGTTTTATTAGAACAAAAAGCTTTATCTTAAACATTGAACACGTGTTTTAAATGATAAATATAATAATTTGATATTTATCATTTACTGTATTACAATTCCTGCATGATACACCTTTATTATCTTATTACTGCAATAAAATGACTCCATATATTATGTTGCCCGCAAACTAGACTGATTCGATGCTTTTCCAGTATGTAGCAGCTGCAGGAACAGCACAGGTAAATCTTCTAACAATCTAATTAATACCACAATCACTTTTGCCTAACAAAATTAAAAGACGTGGTATTTTCGAGATGTTTCTTTGCCTACAGCAGTGAGTGATAGCGGCTTCAGTCACGTGATCCAACTTGAGTTTTTAATAGACCCTAACTTAAATCAGATATCAAACCATAGGATCCGTTTGCTATTGGAAGTATTGCTCTTTTCCTTCAATTTCTTATCCTAGGATAATTCCACATTCATCCTTCAGAATCTCTTCTGCTGAATACTTTTAAGGATTTTCTCCACATTGAGTGCTTTCCCTCAACATCTGATGAAATAAAGATTCCCTGGGCTATTTTATTAAACATTTGGGGTGAAGAAGACGGAAAAAAGAAGTAGCTGCAACAATATACTATGAGTAGTAGCTAGCATTCCACCTAGGGCCTAGCAGGATGGTCACAATGGACTAGGTAGATTTCTACTATATCCCATTATCCGCAAAAACGTTTCTGGCTATTTCAGATAGGAAGTTATCCTAATAAAGGCTTTCTTGGAATCTCAATCTTCCATCAAAAAGGAAAAGTTCCTCTCAAATCAATTATTCTGCACTGTGGAGCCCTAAGCTTTCATCTGCATGAAAACAAAAGTTGAGTCAGTACAACATACAAGAGAGTTAAATTACAGAGAACAGAAAAGAGATGTTAGCAAAGACCTCAATGGAACATCTAAATAAGAATGGTGCAAACACGGAAAGGCTTTGAGTTAAATATTCCAATACATCAAATGCCAGACTTTGAGTTATGGTCTAGACTAGAGAATCATCAACCAGAAGATAATGCAACAACTAGAAGAACGATGCTATGATAATTGAAATAGATGTCTAGCTTTGACTACATAATGCTGGTGATGTTTCGACCAAGTTTTGAGCAACATGACTTCTTTCCCACCGCAAAAGGAAGAGAGTTTTTAGCTGTGCTTTAATTTTGGATGTTAAACATTGAGAGTTTTGAGTTGGAGAACAAAAGGTACCAAATATCAGCAGAAAAGTGAACCTTTCATTCCTTCAGCATGGAAATATACATATAAGAAATTTAACAGTCAGACAGATCCTAGTGAAACTCCATAAAAGCAAGCACAAAATCGCACAAGTCTCTGCTCAAACCATTCTGGTCATTTGCAAATAAAGTTTGTCATTGCCGAATTAAATCCACATCTTCATTTTTTTTCTGAGCTATACCATCTAAGGATAATGTTGTATCGACTGAAGAAGTGTGAATAAGATGTTAATAACCAATAATCAAGAAGTAGGAGCATCCATTGACAGGCGACCCCTGTGATATGCGATCAACTTCTGCCTTTGATGTGAAGCAGCAAGGCAGAAGGGCCATTACCCAGGTTTGACACTTAGACTCTTAACACCCAAAATGCTATTTCAACTGTTGGTGTCACTTGATAGTCAGATTAACCTAACAAGCAACTATTGAAGAGCTTTTCAATTTTAAGTTTCTATTTTAGCCAATGAAATTATTGTCTCCTTGCCTACTCTTACCTGATGGCATGTTCAGTTCAATGTTAATGTTCAAGGCTAAGGCCACGCTGTATACCTTATTGGATAGTCCCGGCCTCTAGCCTAAGAGCTCCTTTCACCCACTTCAGTTGCCTAATAAGCAGAAGTTAGCCCGCGTCTTTGTATGTATTGTTGTTGTGACAGATTTTCTGGAGTAGATAGCTATTGGCTTTGACAGTGAATCTCAAGACTGTTTTGACTAGATTCTGTATCCAATGAAAAGATGTTTCATGCTATCTTAGTGCTGAACTATAAGCCTGAAAATACTGTTTTCATGCCATAACAAGTCTCATCAACATCAACTATCACGAGTTGAAGGAATGAGTACCTATACACTCATTGCCTCTGTTAAAGGGTAACCCATAAATCCAGCTATATAAAATTGTCAGAAGTGACAAACCAAAAGCAACCACTCTATAGCTTCAAAAACCATATAGAGGACCCAGAAACATAATTGATTTCAGCATCGGGTTCGGTTCCTCTGGCTCGTCAAGACCCTCACCCAGTAATATTTCTTGTCTTTTGCTAATCAAGTTTGCTTTGGAGTTAATTTTCCCCACGAGGCATTGAGGACCACTGAACCACAAGCAGGTCTGAAGCTCATTGGGCGTGGTTATCAAAATCTGTTTTCACTTTTTGGGTCGAAAGAGAAACATATGAGATCTGAGTTCACAACGACAAGGTTCTTTTATAGTTCAATAACAAGACTGAACATCATCAGTCAATTCTGAAGTAAGAGAGAGATAGGCATTCAAAGAGCTTCACATGGATCATCAGCCCCCTTTTCCTGTTAGCGACTAGGATCGAGTTGGCTCATTAATATGTGTACCAAAAGTGCTGAGCCAATTCAACATTTTATCTTCCGCCTATTGCTTGGTTGCAATTTAAGAAATGGCTTCCTCCTTTTTCTTTTATAAATAACACATGATATGTACCATAATGACCCTGCTCGTAGTAACTGCACAAAGTTCAAATCTCAATCTGCTCACCAGCACAACAGCTTAAAGAAGAAACCCCACATTTTAAAAGTGAGCTAGAAGACTACGTGTAGCAGAAAAGAGAATTGGTTTGATATATCTGTATTAAGTCATCTGTCTCGACTTCTAGCATTTAATCAGCAAGAACTAAATAATGAAAGATATGAATGGATGAGAGCAGAAGAATCAGTGATTACCGCATTACGACGCTGTTTATCAAACCAGCTTTTGGTAGACATCAAGGCATTCACTAAATCTGACTCCAAGGAAGTCAAGTGGCTATCAGGTTCACGCGCATCCATAAAATAATCATCATAGCCTGTAACAAGAGACAATTGAATTGACAAAAGATCACGAGCTAAATTTGATAGGGCAGGATATTTAGGACTTGCAGCTTTCCACCAACTCAACTCATCAAAGTTCTTAGTCCAAGGCACAATAGGTTCTTCTAGATAGCAGTCAATTTCTGACTTTGGTGGCTGACTAGTTGTTTCGATGAATTTGCTAAACTCTTCTGAACAGTCAAATCCAAAACTAGGATCATCAACAATTTCGTTGGTTCAAGAAGATATTCACCCGTATCAGAATCGTCATCGCTCATAGGATACTCCATTGTGGACCTGTGCACCACATAGTCATCGAGAAGGCTTCGGATTGCCTCCAAGATAGATGCGAGCGGTAAATGATCGTTATCTTCATACTTCAAGAAACAGAACTCTAAGTACTTCACTTTGTAGCGTGGATCCATAATAGTAGCTAGAGCCAACACCAAATATATATTCTTCCAATACTTGTCAAACTTTTTCAGCATAATATTGGCTAAATTTCTGACAAATTCATCTGAACTCACAAACTCTTTCATCAGATTAAATCGAAGCTTATTGAGATTGTGGAAGTAGAGACCTGCAGTGGGACGTTTTGACATAAATAGCACTTCTGCTGCAGTATAGACATGTCCTACAAGTTTACATACTCCCCTAACTTTCTCCCACTCTTGGGGCGAAGGTATATCATAATCCTTATAATCATCTTTCAAGTATTCTCCTTTAGCCTCTAACTCCAAAGCTTCCTTTAATTTATGAAATGTCACATTCCAAACTGGTAGTGATTTGCCCCAAAATACTATGAGTCGAATGTCACTGATTAAATCCTCTATCATCCGAAATGCTTTTTTCACCATTGAACTAAAAATGTCTGCACAACAAGATACGCGAAACAATTGTCCATCTAATTGGAGTCTTTTCTTCTCAAGAAGTTTACTTTTAATGACCTCAATAATCTCATCAAAGTCCAGATAGCTATGCACAGTGACAGCAGATACTTTATCTTCAATACCAAAATCCGAAAGACACTTAATTGTCTCGCCAATGTAATCGTCATACGCACCAAAAGATCTAACGTTAATAACCCAACTCCTTAGCTTCCAGTCTTCATCAATGAAATGAACTCTTAAACAAATGAAGTCAAAACAATTTTCCTCAAAATCCGAGGAATGCCAGTAGCCAAAGTCATGGAACTTGTTATACGTTAACCTCTCAACTGAGAGGCTAACCCGTCCATTCAAGCTTCTCAAATTTTCTTTAACTCTCGCTTTCTCTTCCTCATACAATTTCAAGCAATACCGTGAGAGAATGGCAGATGAAAACAAACGAGTTTGTGGATTAAGATAAGCAATTAAGTTTTTGAAGTACACGTTTTCTATTGTTTGGAGATATACCAGATTGACAGAAAAACCTTGCCATAGCTTGATAAGCTGTTTCTTCCTTGAAAACATGCTCTTTCCCAAAGTTACTACTGCCCGCTTCCCTGAGATTTGCATTTCCTGGTCCACACTCATGACCTTTCCCATTCCTTGGTTCATCTGGAAAACGAAATAAATAACTAATAACGCGCCATTTGGTTGGAGGGATTATGAAAAACAGTGCCAACATAAAATTCCGTATAAAATAATTGTGTTTGGTGGGAAGATTAGAAAAATAATCCCCGATAACTTATGCAGCATTTGGTTGACCATGAAGGAAATAAAATGACCCCCGCATAACTAATTTTGGTTGACGATATTAAACAATAACCACATTAAGTTATGTAGGAATTGATATATCAAATCATAAGGGATAGAGTTTGAAATATAAACTTGTATAAGCAATACCGGGATACAAGTATTTAAAGACCAAAATCTCCTTAAAGTAAGTACTCCCTATATTTTACTCCCTGTATTATCATTCACCACATAATTACTTCTTCATTATTCACCTAATGATTATCATTTCTAATTTTATTCACAGCATAATAATCCTTGCATCATAATATCGCATAACTAGTATGTGAACCAAATGACCTGTTAATGTGTAGTAACACTTGCATTATCAAAGTGGAAGACAAATAAATCAAGTAAAAGAAAAGAAGATTTGAACCAGATCCCGGAAAGAAGTCACAGAGTGTTTTCCGCTTTCCGTTGGTCATTTCCAGTTTCATAAAACTGCAGTTAAGAAAAATCAAATTAGATGGTTGAAGCATATTATGATGTCAAATTTTTAGATGTAGGTACAGTATAAATAAATTGCCCAAATTGAAAGTTCTTTTCTTCAATAAATAAACATAAAAAATTCTAGAAAATAGACACAGAAAAATTGAAATAAGATGGGTTTAACTCTAGGAAAAAAAACAAGTAAGTCACAGTGTATTGGGTGATACCCTTTTTTGCTTGAGCCCGACCGGGTTGGATCCGGTCCGGAGCAAGTCGGGGCCATCGAACCCGACCTGGATGCAAGGTAGAACGACGGCCACGTCTACAACCGAGGTCGAGTCATTTCGAGACCGTTACAGAGCTCGAAAGGAATCACCACCGGATGGAGAAACACACAAGGTCGGAAGCCGGGCTCGTAACGGATAACCAAGCGTCGCCGGATATCTCGCCCAAACGTGATTTTCTCAACCACTTCAGGCCATTAAGGCGTAATTACAGGGATCCACGATGTAATCAATTTACCTACCTTATTTTTACCCTTAATCAGAATGTATAAAAGGGGATCTCTCTAAATTCTTGTGGATCATCAAGCACAATTGTTCTAAGCAATATTATATTCTGCGATTATTTACTTTAACAGCAATTGTTGAGTCTTTATCTTTATTTTCCTCAACCTAAAAGCCTTTTGTATCTTTTAGTTCACGGATTCTTAAAACCCCATATAAATTCAATTGTTATCCGGATTCAAGGGTAAACAGTTTGGCGCCCACCGTGGGGCTAAGGATATTGGTGAGCTCTTTGATACTCTTTCTTGACGCATCACAATACACTGGTTCTTTGCAAAAGAGTCCATCTTACATTCAAATTACCAACTCATAGAATGGCACAATCAATTAACAACGAACTTGAACAGCAGACAGGAAACAATGGAATGCCCGGGCTCGAAAACCCGATAGATGCCGGTTCCCGGATGGCGCTCAACACTGATCAGGCCTCCGGATCATCGCATAGCGTCCGGGGAGAGGACGATTCGAGGGCCCAGGCAGTCGGCGAAGAGACTATCAACCTTAAAATGATTTTTGACATGCTGCAAGCCCAGCAATCGGCTATAGCTCAGCTCCAGAGCCGGGTCCAGGAGCCTGTCAGGTCCGAGGAGGCTCCCCGTGCAGCTGCAATCATCAATCCAACCCCAGTACAGCCGGAACGGGTGGGCCGGATGCTGATTCTGCGGTTCTAGGAGGCTAGAGACTGACCGACGAATCGAAAGGGGGGGAAA